>NC_134265.1:248765712-249068597 GCF_031893055.1 Leptodactylus fuscus
AGGAGACAATTATAGATCTGCCGTACTTACAATTTAGTGTGCATCCATATAAATGTGTCATCCTTTTTTCTTCCCCAATATAAGAGTTCTGATCTTACATTTTCTTCCAATACAGTTTAAATCAAACTATTTGGTGTATCAGCTTAGAGACTGTAACAGTATGAACAGTATGCTTCTCAACATCCACGTCCGCCGTATATGAACAGTGGACATCTGGACTTTAAACATGGTGCCTGCTCAGGATTGTTCACCATAGCTGTCTTCAATCAGAGACTAATCTCATAGCTGGCAATAGCTCTTTTAATTCCTTTGCCAAATGTGACCAAGGGTGCTGACGTGTTTACATACGGTGAACATCGTAATGAGAAAAGATGTCAAACTGTCATTTTTTTCCATTTCACCTCCCCAAAAAATTGAATAAAAGTGATCATAACGACAAAAAATCTCTCCGTTTAGCACAATGTGCAAGCTACTTAATTTTTCAACTATTAGCTTAATACGGAAAGGTAGCACTGCTGTAAAATATGGCAGCTCTGTTTTTAGATACATAATTTGGCTTATTGTCTAAGAGGTTGCTAGCTTTCTAAAAATGCCAATGAACCATCTAAAGTAAGGGCTTGTGGCAGAGAATATCTTATATGTGACTGATTTGAAAAATTTTGACATTTTATAATACATGGTTTAGTATATACCAGAGACGTTCTTTCCTCTCCTTCTACCTTGCTTAGATTTCTAGTAAAAAGATCCTTACAAAATCAATGTGATGAAGATGAAGCGGGCCAGCCTTCAGGCACAGACACAGTTCCTGTTTTTAGGCAATTGGTAAAATTAGAGTGTGTGCTAGGAAACCAGGCCATAGGTCAATTACAGTGGTTCTGTGTGAAAGACCTACTAGATCATGTCAGCACCACTATGTTGACTTGGCTAAATTTGTCTTCCCACCTGTAACCTCTTATTATTACATGATGGAACAGAGACGTCTCAAGGGATCATAATTGGAAACATACTTTTGAGAAAGCCAGGCTGTCCCTTCCTTTCATGAAGTCTTTCCTGAGATGAAGAAAGGGACAAGAGAATTTTAAAAATTAAGAAGGAGCGCTATATATATATATATATATATATATATATATATATATATATATATATATATATTGATCTATATAACGAGAATTGTTGTTCAGCTTAAGGCAGAATTTTCGTAAATTTCAACATGTCATTGATATAGTAATAGGTTGATGGGTCCCAAACCAAGCTCCCAGTGCACATAGCATGTTCTGCTGCCTGACCTGTACGCATATTGTTTTACAAACCGACAATTAAACATAGCTGTTAGTTAAACAAACTTTTACACCCCCATATTTATTCTTCATATTGCTTGTGGACATCCATCTTGTTGGCTGCAGCGGATTCTATGGAGATAGCTATACTATAGCTATACTATATGCTTATGCTAATACTATACTATAGCTATACTATTCTATGGAGATAGCTATACACCTAGTGGTGCTACAGATCTCTCATTGATAAGTGTAGTCTCCCAGGGCAATGGTGGTCTGATCTTGTCATCTGATGCATGTAACAGCCCAAGGGCTTGCATCAGATCTCTCTTTATACTAATAACTTCCTACATATATCATTACTTCAGGTATCAATTCTAATTGGTAACTGGTTTTAAACAGAGTTTCACTATAACTACCCTAGGTTATCAAGTAAAATATGTTTCCATATCTCCCAAAGTCACCCTGCAGGACATCTCTGCTTTTCCACCCACTGCATTCCTTACAGTCATAAGCTGAGCACATTTCCTATAGCTCTGTAGGCTTCTATTTACCATCCAGGCATTATGCCAACATATGAGTGCCATTTCCATGGATACTTTTGCTGTTTGCATATAATGCATGCAATACCACCATCACTTTTTCATTTACTGACATTTATTAATTCATAACATATTCAGAAGAGATGCTGCGAAGAGACCTTGTCAATTATATCAAACTGTATAGCCCCTTATATCATGGTGGCATATTTAGGTTGCTGTATGGAATAGAACAGAGAGGCATTAAAGTAAAAATAGTTTTTATAACAGGATCCTACGGCAATGTATATTGCAGTATATATATAAATAACAAGATATACTCTTCTTACGGCTACAGCAACTGTGACGTGATTAAAGTCTAAGACTGAAAAGAAAAAGACACCCTGCTGTAAGGTTGTATGTAGAATATATATCATCCAATTTTGAATATAGTTAGTTATTGGCTTCTTAGTTATTTGCTTCTGTATATATCTGATACTTGGTCAAGGAAATTATAGTTTTCATTACTGTTTTTCATTACTGCCAATTTGCAACTATTTCTATTACTTCCCCCTTATTAGTACATGATCCCTACTGCATATGTAAGCGCTTGGCTCTGTATACTGTATACATTAATGCTTGTGGTCTGGTCTGAAGTCCCTACATGGTGACATTATAAATCTGTACATTAATGTTGTATTATCTGCTTACTAAGATCAGGAGGTGAAGTTGTAGGTGTTAATGACTTTGTCTACAGGTCATGTTTAACATACAGAGGAACCAACAAAAATCACCTGAGGCAAAACACTGCTGTCTTATCTATGGTCTTATCTATTACCTACTGTACAATGTTATTGTCATTATTTACAGACAGACAGAAACCTCCAATACTTGTAGCTGCCCCTGAAAACAATGTTAGAAGCAGCTGCAAATGTTTCTATAACCTAAGTTTATATGATAGTAAAAAAGTGCTATGAATCAGCAGGTTTTTTTATTACCATGTTGAAGATTTGTAACAACCTGAAGATGACAAAATTGTGGCTATTCTATACTTAGTACACATACTCTTTAAAGGGTTTTCTACGGTATTGTTGGTGCATCCTAAGGATAGTCGTTATTCAGCTGTTTGAAGTATACCTTGGTCTATATATGATACTCTTATTGGGAACTGTACATGGTGTCACAGCCTTGTCTCATTGAAGTGACTGCAGTAGATCTTTCAAAGCTGCTGATTTATATCTCTATCATCTATTTTGTATACATTTCTTTTACATATCTTTCTGATCCCTTTAAGGGGTTGTACCACAAATGAAAGTTATCCTTTATCCACAGGGTGCAGGGACCCCAACTCATCATGAGAACAAGGGCCCCAAGACTCTCCGTATGAACGGAGCAGTGGTTGCACATGGACACTGCTGCTCCATTCATCACTATCTCTGGCAGTCCTGTAGAAATGAATGGAGTGGAAGTGTCTGTGTTTGACAGCTGCTCCATTCACATGGAAGGAATGTTTTGGTGGTACCATGTTCCTCCTGTGTTATCTGGGTGCCAGTGAGAGGATTCTTCAATCCACAATATCATAAAGTCAGAAAACATGGCACTCCAATTAGATGTGTACAAACTGGTGCTTTTTTTGTTACATTCACTATATCCAGCTCTTGGATGTTAAGGATGCCGCCCTCTATAGGGTGGTGTACAGAGTGCACTCTGTTCTCCTAATTCCATCCAGGAGAATAGATTTGCATATTTTTTACCCATAATCCCTAGCGGAGCAGGAATGACTTGTAAGTCTCCGTACTGCCTATGTAGGCACACACTCTCCCTGATATGCACGAGTGTCCCCAAACCCTGGTCTATAGTCTCTCACTCTGCCAAATCAGTATCCCTACGCTATGCTGAGGATGGCCCAATAGGCCGAAACAACGCTGTCCATAGCTGGGAATCTGTTCCTTTTGGGACAGAAATACTGATTTGGCAATTAAATCCATATCATGATTAAAAGACTTTATAACTGAGTCGTTCATGATGTTAAGGATGCTGCCCTCTATAGGGTGGTGTACAGAGTGCACTCTGTTCTCCTAATTCCATCCAGGAGAATAGATTTGCATATTTTTTACCCATAATCCCTAGCGGAGCAGGAATGACTTGTAAGTCTCCGTACTGCCTATGAAGGCAAACACTCTCCCTAATGTGGACGAGTGCCCCCATACCCTGGTCTATAGTCTCTCACTCTGCCAAATCAGTATCCCTACGCTATGCTGAGGATGGCCCAATAGGCCGAAACAACGCTGTCCATAGCTGGGAATCTGTTCCTTTTGGGACAGAAATACTGATTTGGCAATTAAATCCATATCATGATTAAAAGACTTTATAACTGAGTCGTTCATGATGTTAAGGATGCTGCCTTCTATAGGGTGGTGTACAGAGTGCACTCTGTTCTCCTAATTCCATCCAGGAGAATAGATTTGCATATTTTTTACCTATATCCAGCTCAGCATTCAAAGCATATATTTCATCATCAGCATTAGTAGAGACAATTTTTCGGCTACATGCCTTTATGAAGTCATGTCTGGTGTCAGAGGAAGCCATGTTCTCTGTCACAACGTGACCCCATTCCTGCTATTCTCAAAAAGCAGCCGAGACTGCCACAGGCAGCCAGTAGTACTATAGATTGGTATATAGGAGAGTAGGTCGGTATAGGAGCTGCTCATGCAGAGATGCTCTCTGTTTCAGTTCAGGAGAGGGACAAGCAGTGGGTCCCTCTCTATAATGTACTGCACATGTACTGTGTTTATGAGAAAACACCTTTTAATTTGATGTTAATTTCTATAGAACCTAAACCTCTAAGGCTGTCTTTATACATGCAGTATTAATGCCTACTTGGTTAGTATACTTTATGTATATATTAAAAGGTCTTATATCTTTGGAATGGACAAACAGATTTGGATAAACAAAACGCCAAAATGTTCAGGATGACATCACGTTTCAGCTGATGTATGCCATTGGGCTTTTCAGACCCAGTAACAAGTCCTCTTTAGGTTAAGGCCCCACATTGCGGAAAAGCAGCTTTTATTATTGCAGATTTTGTTTAGGTAGAAGTATATGAATTATCCTTATATTTCCATTCTCTTTGTAGCCACTAATGGGTTTAGCTCGAAGACTGCAGCAAAATCTACAACAAAAAACGCCGCTTTCGCACAACGTGTGGCCTCAGCCTTAGGGTGTGTTCACACGATGTAAAATGGAGCGTGATCTGGAACGTATACGGCATGTCAGAGTTTGTGCGCTCAAAAAGATTCCATTGATTTCAATGGGAGTTACGAGCATATACATATATACGCAAAATTACGGGCGCAAAATAACGTGGCGTATACACTCATAACTCCCACTGAAATCAATGGGATCTTTTTGAGTGCGCAAACTGCTGACACGCGTAGACGTGCCAGGTCACGCTCCACTTTACATCATGTGAACACACCCTTAGAGTCGAAACTAGGAGTTGATCATATAGGTAGAGAAAGTATCTATTTCTACTGCATTCAGTCTTAATAACCAGTTTAGCATCTCTCTAAAATGAATCAGAATGTATTCTCCAAGAAGTGCATGTGAGAAAAAATTGTGCTAAATCTGGGATACATTGTACATTAGCACGTTAGTGGCCATAACTCCTACTATTTATCTAAATGCTTGATAAACGACTGTCAAGGCAATGTTTATAGTATAACGGTTCCTGAAAAGAGAGTCAGCACTATCTGCTAGTCTGGGGTAGTCATAACTAATGATTCTTTTGCTTATACTATATGGCTCGCAAAGAGACAGTGGACTCCTGAGTAGTGAAGCTGTATATGAATCTAAGGCAGCTTGTGTGTGATGGCGCCAGTTATAAATGGTTCTCTTCATTCCTGGTCCTCTAATTAGCACAAACAGTTCCTCATATACAAGCACATAGGACATCCGTGTCTAGTATGTCATTCTCACTGCATATAATCCTTCACTACATACATAAGGGACTACATATGGTATTTTTGCTGTAAGGGCACAAATATCCTTAGGCTGGGTAGAGTCCCTACAAAGTGGATAGAATTCTAGAGAATCTGATCCACACGTTGCAGAAAAATATGCATAGCAGGTATGCTGTGATTTCCAAAACCATTTCGGTTTTGGAAATCGCAGCATGTCAATTATACCTACAGAAATGCTAGCGGTTTCCTGGTATACTTGAAGCAGAAAGCCCTGCTGGAAAAATTGAAATGCGTTTCCACTGTATTTTTTTCCTACAACGTTTTTTTGCTGCAGCCGGCTATGTGAGGGCCTTAGCCTTAAAGTGACAATAGCCATCTTCAATCTCCTAACATAATTGTGATTTCTGTCTCTATTTCCTAAGACAAACGATAGGTACATAGTATGTGCTGAATTACATTTATACTGCATCCCCTCAACTGATTCTGGTGCAGTTGAACTTTTTTTTCCTCTAAGGGCCCGTGCACACAGAGTTAACACAAGCATATTTTAGCATAATACATGTGTTTAGAATACACGTGTAAAAATAACACTCCCATTGACTTCAATTAATTTTTTTACATGTGTAAAAAACGCGTCAAAATAGGCGCCATAAAACGCAACACGTTAGTGTTTTTTTACACTTGTAAAATTTTTTGTTATTCTATACACGTGTATTATGCTAAAATACGCTCGCGGTAACTCCATGTGCACAAGCCCTAAGGGTGCATTCACACTGAGTAAACGCTTGCTTATTTTGTTCTTTTATTTCACGCGAGATGAAATGCATGTGGCGCATTTATGGAGTGTTTTTTTGCATTGTGGCGTATACGTTGCGTAAACGTCGTGCATACGCACGTAAAAAACACGCGCCCATAGAAAATCATGGTATTTTACGTATGTATTTTAATGGCCGTAAAAATACGTCCGTAACAACATAAACCAAAAAAAACCAAAACATTGAACTCAATGGAACAGGAGAATTACACGTGTAATTTTACACGTGAAATTCAAACAAATACAGCCGAGCGTTTACTCACTGTGAATGCACCCTAATTGTTAGTTTCAACCCCAATATACCAATGAAGTTCTCTACTGTCAGGTGGGCAGTACTGTACTGTAAGCAGACACTGCGCTGGAGTGGAGGGCCTAGTTAGCATATTGAAGACTGAAATGGACAGCATTGATTTCTCAGGAACGGTGGGGGCTAGAAAAAAAATGATAATAAAGAATGCAAGGAGTTGGAGTTGATGGATGTAGAGAGAGGTCCACTTTAAAACATCTAGACAACAATGCACTGGCTCTTTACTTTCTGACAGTCATAACTTTTTTATGTAGCTACTCTTTTTTTGTTATATTTTTAAATCCCCGGGGAGAAGTGTAATTTAGATCTTTTATTTTTAACTATAGTGTGATATATCCATACATTCTAACAGTACATAAGTAATATGGTCAGGCAGCCCTGTAGTCTCCCATTGGACATAGTGCCCAACTGAGGTATCGGCAACCCTCAGATGTTAGCTTTGGGTGCCAGATATGTAAGTGGTATTGTACAGTGTTTGTGGCATTCAATGGATTAAACAGTAGAGATCAGATATTTCCTCCTCCTGATAACATGGGCACAGGGCAATACCGTGTGATGAGTATGTTGATTATGTTGGTTAGGATGGGGCAAGTACCTGTTGATCATGATGGCACCAGTTCAATGATAGCTATACTGTATACCAGTGCTGTTGTGTGTTATACTGATACCACAGATTAACATGGGACTCAAATAGTGCCAGAGTGGAGTTCTCTGATAACAGAAAGTAAAAAGTATCCAAGGAGCAAAACAAAGCCCCCAACTATGTAATTGCATATATATATATATATATATATATATATATATATATATATATATATATTATATATTCCTTTTTTCTAAATTTTGTATGAAATACAAGTTTGATTAGATAGAATTAAGAAGTCCATTAGTCAAGACAAAATGTAGAAAAAAGACTGCAAAAGATTTTTCATTGCATACTTTTGTTTTAACATAATCCTGTTTGAGGTAATCCAGAGATGTTGTACCATCTAGGGACCCTTTTTATAGACAAGATGTATTGGGTTATTGTATGCTTTCATCCTACACTACATGCTTATTCATTCTCTTAAATCATCACTCAACTCATCTCCCACATGCTAATGGTTGTCAGCTTAGTAAAAGGCCCCACGCAGCGAATCCATGCCAAAAAAATGCTACAGCAAAAATGGAAAACGCATTTCCATATGTATAATTGACATGCTGCGATATACAAAAAAGCTAACGTTTTTTATGCTGTGAATCCCATCCACTTTGTAGGTACTGTAAAACATTGCATCTTTTGCTGTGACGTGGGACCCCGGCTGAAAAGCTGCTTTTAGAAAATTGAAAGTTTCCCAATGTGATACCCAAAACCTTCTCCCCTTTTCATATTACACAATTCCCTCTTTAAATTACTGTATATAAAGATGCTCCCTTTATATTATTTAAAGCCTCTCTACCCTTTATATTATACACTCTCCTATTATATTATACACAGCCCTCTATTACCTTTATATTATGCACTGCTCTCCCACCTTTATAATATTCCTAGCCCCCATTCTCTATACTATACACTGCCTTCTTATATTATATACTTACTTTATATTGTACACTCCTCCCACCAAGGGGGAATCTAACCTCTCCCCTGCCTGAGGCGAGCTCTAGACAGGTGTACCCACATTGATTAAAAAAAGGGTAACCAACCCCCCTTTTTTATGGCCCCTACACAGTGCTATGTTAAGGGAATAAACTGCGGAGGGCGGCATTCTTTTTTTTTTTTATTGGCGTATAAGTAAGTGTAGCTCTGCCTAGAGGCGCACTTCTGCCTCCCACCCTTTTATATTATGCATTCCCCCCCCACCTTTATATTATATACCATCCCCTTCTTCCCTGCCTCAAAGCCATCATAGTCTCTATGGCCATGTTCTGATTCTGCATAAATATCCGGGACGCAATGCAAGTTGCAAATGTATCACTGATTCTGTAATACGCTTGTAAATTGTATTGAGGCTGATGGCTCACAATATCCTTCTCCTTTCCAGGCTGTAGCCATCTCTGTTCCCTATGGCAACATATTGTGATTTTTCCCATATTGCTTTTCACCGAAAGTATGCAGAGGTTTCCTCTGTAGACTTTCTGCTTCCATTATACCTATAGAGAAACTGCTATCATTTCTGTAGATATAATAGACATGCTGGGATTTCCAAGAATCCCATCCACTTTCCAGTGACTGCAAAATGCCATGGTTTACACCACATGGAGCCCATGCCAATGCAGCAGCCCCCTCCCCCTACAGGCCCAGTTGCAATCGCCATAACCCTGTCCACTCGTTTGTTAAGGAGAGATATAGTAAGCCACAGTTACCCCTCGTTCACATCTGCGCTGGTATTCCGTCCGGGGGAGTCCGCATGAGGACCCCCCCAAACGGAATACCAAATGCAATTGCAAGCGCTGTGCAGTAAAAGCACACGGACCCCATAGACTATAATGGGGATTGTAAACTACTTTCCTATCTGGATGTTCTGTGCGGAGATCTGGCGGCAAGCACACAGACCCCATTATCGTCTATGGGGTTGGTGTGCTTTTACTGCGCAGCGCCTACAATTGCATTTGGTATTCTGTCTGGGGGGTCCCTATGTGGACTCCCCCGGATGGAATACAAGTGCAGATGTGAACGAGGGGTAAGAGATGCCAACAGTGGCTTTTTCCACCTCTCACAGAGGACACGTGCATGTGTATGGTTGGGTCAAGAATGACAGCCGGTCACCTAACCGCTATGTAAGGTCTCATTCACACATCTGCATTTATAGACTTTTTCACGGACAGCAACACAGATGTTAAAAACTGACATTTTTAATGTGTCATATTTTTAATGTTATATATTCGAGTGCATGTAACCTGAGACTCCAGTCAAACGACTGATGGTGCAAAATAGTCTTGAAAGAGGGCCATTTTTCACAGCCATTTTGCATCTGTAAAATATTCTATTAAGGGTATTTGAAAATAGGCAAAAATAGGACGTCAGGGCAAGACGAGCTTTAAGAAAATTCAGACATGTTACTAACCCTATTCACATGAATTGATTTTTACGCAGCATTGATATGGCTGTGAATATCATTCATGTGAATAGAGATATAGGCTGGGTTTTTATATGCATATTTTACCAAAAAATCCATGCATTATTATATAAAAACTGAGTTAATTTAGAAAATGTAAATGCAGCCTCAACCTTGCAACATTATTTTTGTTCCTGATCATAGTTCTTCCTTGTATGTACACTAAAATCTCATTTTTCTGAAATGTAATGTGTCATGAGAAAATGACCTGTTTCTTAAATCCAGTTTCTATGCTAAAGATATTTAAGAATTTCTGGTGTTTTTTCTTACATATTCCTTGTTATCTATATAAAAAAAGTCTTAAATATCCTGTTGTAGAAATCACCCGCATAACAGGAAGTATAGATATAGCAGTGAACCCAAACCTCTGCTATAGGTTAAACCGCTGCAGCCTCATATCTTATCATAGAAGTCAACAAAATGCTGTGCATGTACTTGGACTTTCTCATGGAAAAAATGTAAGGAACAGGTTGCTATTGCCACTTGCCGCACTGTATATGCTGTATTTGTATTGTTTGTGTTCTCTTTCTTTTTCTGTAATTCTTGTTCTGAAAATTAATAAAAACCTTTGATTAAAAAAAAAAAAAGAAAAAAAGAAGTCAACAAAAACAATGAAAAGTCATTGAAAAATGTTATTTTTTTCCAATGACCTTTCTTTGTTTTTGGCTTTCTTTGTTTTCAGCAGTTTAACCAATTGCAGACATTTAAGTGTGTTAACTCTGCTACATCTGTATCTAACACTTGACTAAGGCTGGCGTCACATTTAACCAGAGACTTTGTTGCAGAAACTGTCAAAAATTGGCGGAGAGAAAAGTCATGCACAGGGGACTTTCTCTCCGCCACGTTGATTTTTAAAACCATGTGTAACTACTGTTTTAGCGGTCTGGCTCTCCCTCGTTCATGGGAGACCCGAACACCGGAGACCATGGCGCTAGTATGAACCTAGCATAGTGTGTGTACTGCAGGATTTTTTGGATTTGCTTTATATATAAATAATAACATGGAAAATAAAAACCTCACAAAAAATAAATAAATGTGTTTAACATAAAAACTTGAGTTAAACAATGGGTCATTGTCTGGTAACACATTCCCTTTAAGACAGCTGCATTGTCAGCCCACTCATTGGTCCACCATTAGCATGCATGCCAGGTCACATTTTAAATGGCAAGTTTTAATGAAGAAACCTGTAAAGTTTGACTGCCTTTCTTGATGGCGGTATTACTTTATATGCTATGCTTTTGATAAATGTCATGCATTGTGAACAATCGCATATGTGTCTTTAAATAAAATGACTTGTCAGTTCCCAATCAAAGCGAATACTGAGAAAAGCAGCTGAAGTGTATTATGCTGGTATAGCCAGGAGCTCACTTCTTAGCTGCTATATAACACATCACAGGTGCAGGATTAGCCCCAGTGTAGAGTGTGGTTTGTCCTTAATAGATGTCCCTTGCATGTCTGTTCATCCGCACATGACTCTTATTATAACACTCTTATAAAGATTAGCGTTCTGGAAACGGTATTGACTGCCCTGTGTCCGACAGTGAATGTCATGTGTGAAGATGTTTGGGATATTCATTGAAACCAGATGCAAAAATCCATCAAAAACCAGCATTGTTAAACATTAAAGAGCTAACAAGTCTAATATTATGACCCCAACGATCAAATCATTCCCCTGCCCTGTACATCAATCTTAGATATTCATAAATTCATAAATTCATAGATCAATTGGATATGACATTTTTAAGTATTGCTATGAAATTATGTGTTAGGTGACTGAATTCACAGACCAGTAGTTGTATTCTGGAAGCTCATCCAATCTCACATGGTGATAGGTATTGGAGCAGATTTATCAGTCCCCCTCCCTTCTTTTGGTGTCACTCATCACTTGACAAGACTGTTTCAAAATTAGTCTGGACTTGCTGCAACAGTTTCCTCTTGTGAGTACTGTTTAGGGGTAGCCAAATAGTAGGTTTATATACGACTACAAGACTCATGAGGATCCTATACCTTGAGATTTGTGGGAATACAGAGGCACCAGCAGCTTCAAGTACCTGTTTGCTGCTTTAGGGTGCATGCACACTACGTAACGCCGGGCGTGTATGAGAGCCGTACACGCCGGCATTACGGCAGACTGCCGAACACTTCCCATTCACTTCAATGGGAGCGCTCGTAAACGCCGCTGTTACAAGCGCTCCCATTGAAGTGAATGGGAAGTGTTCGGCAGTCTGCCGTAATGCCGGCGTGTACGGCTCTCATACACGCCCGGCGTTACGTAGTGTGCATGCACCCTTATAATGGTATTTTAGCAGCTACTGTTCTTAATCTGAAGAAATTGGCAGAAACCCTCCTCATTATGCCTGGACCACTGTATAACCAATGCTACCTCTGATGCCGCCCTTGCTACCTCTTGTGTCACCCCCTCTACCTCATAGATTGTAAGCTCTTGTGAGCAGGGCCCTCAGTCCCATTGTGTGAAGTGACTTATTACTACTTATTACTCTGTGATGTCTCATTTGTCTGCACTTCATCCCTACAAATTCTAAAGTGCTGCGGAATATGTTGGCGCAATATAAATAACATTATCATTATTATTATTTATGTACATGAACCAAGCTGTGCTCTGAGTTGGCCAGAAATGTCTTCATAGCATGAGGATCACATTTTCATATTGTACCCAATGCCTTGCACTGTTTAAGGTTTTTGGCAGCAGAGACTTTGACATATTTGACTTATATCTGATTTGCATAATAATTTGGAAGGCAGTTTCCCCATTCTGCTGACTCTATTTCTATTTGTTGGTTTTCTCTCATCGCAACTTCAGATTAGGTTTAGACTAGCTGCTATGATTTCTGCTACACAGAACAAAGAAGAGGAAGTCCTGTTTCCCTATCTCTAGCAGCAGCATGGAGGACAATATACTGCAGTCCTGAGCATTGTTGCTAATAATGCAGCATAGCGTTGAGAAAGAACATGTCCAAGAAGCAGCAGTGTATGCACAAGGCAGGGGGGTGATTTAATAATTTCCCATTGATTTCAATGGGAGCCATCTTTTTGGTCAGGATTTTGAGGCAGATACGGCCTCAAAATCCTTACCAAAATACTCAGTGTGAACATACCCTCAAAGGGAGTCTGTCAGCAGGAAAATTAATAGAAAACTGAAGACCGTACCTTGTAGGACGGTTTTTATCTTTTCCAACGATGTTGTTCTTATTCTACATTGCAGCTCTATTTTCATGAAAATCTCCTGCCTCTAACATCTGTTTCCAGCTCCATCCCAATTGCATAAGTGACATCTGCCACATTGTCACACTTTGTCTGAAGTTAGGGGCATTTAACTAGAGGGGAGAGTAAAGCAATTACAGGACAAGATATTCCCCTAAATCCCCTTTTCAGCTAATTTGTATCAGAATAAAATGCCGATTTTTCTGCTGACAGACTCCCTTTAATGTCTATGTGGAATTTTACAGACATATTCTAATGTAGTGCATGAACATTTTAGAGTAAAAGAGATGGCCGCGAAATGGTTAACATTGTTTTCCAAGGGAGCATAGTTAATATGCCACTCATTCAGACTGGGTAAATGCAGCAAGGTTTTCCAACACAGAAAGGCTTTTAGTTTAGGAGAGCGTTTAGTGTGAATCGTGCCAATCCTTTTTGTGGTCAGGATTGATTGCTGTTGTCCCTCAAGCACAATTCATTGCAGAGTGAAGTGGAGAAGCCTTGACTACAGGAGACACATAAAGAGGATTTATCACAGATTTCTTGTAGTACTAGAACAAATCAAAATACAGCAAAACTATATTAACATATGCTGTGCAGCAGATAGCACGTTTCCAAGGTAGTATAAATTGTAATAAAAGCAGAGTTTATATTTTATTACTGTCTTACTCCCATCTGTAATGTTCTTATCAGGGTGAAGGGAATGTAAAGCATCTACTTTTCTAACACAGGGAAGTAAAACAAATACGTGCTCCACCCCGTCAGGAACCTTACTGACAGCTTTGTGCTATAGGATTGCTGTAAATTGTGTTTTGTAGTTACACATAGATGCAGGACTATAGTATAGACAGTTACAGGTACCCTGACCTTGTATATTCTGTGACTTGTCTAATAACAGTTATACGATCTTACAGGAAAAATAATAATTCTGATATCTGGCTGCAGTTTTCACTTCTTTCTGTTTGCTAGTAAAGCTGGTCATCTGAAATCCAGTTCTAGGCTTATCCATTGGGAGATAGAAGTCTGTTGGTGTTCTCCCTTATGTTTTATACTGCAGTCTTTTTCTGCCGATTTAGCTTGAGGCTGAGGCCGGGCCCCACTGGCCAGAAATGCTGCGATTTTGCCGCGGCGGAAACGTAAAAATCGCGGAGTTTTGCAGTATTTGTAAAGTGGATGGGATCCATGCGAATCCCATGCCTACTTTGCGGAAAAAATTGAGGCGCGGACACGCTGCGATTTCCAAAAATGTTGCGGTTTTGAAAATTGCAGAATGTCAATTATATCTATAGAAACGCCAGCAGCTTTCTTATAGGTATAATTGTAACAGAAAGTCCGTGGAGGAAAATTCCGTGAACTTTCTGTTGAATGCGCTGCGAAAAGAACCAGAATGCGTTCACACCGCGGTTCTTCCCACAACACTTTAGCGCTGCGTTTCCGCCCAGTGGGGTCTTAGCCTTAGGCTCATATAGCTATATATAGATTACTAGGCACTAGAAAAAGGTAACTGTGTGAATTGATCCTAATAAATGTTTGGACAACTAGAAAAATACCTGGAAAAATAGCATCAAACTGCAAGAGACATTCCTTTGGAGCAATGGTGAGATAGGGTAGCTGTAACTGATCAGAGTATGTCATTCATCCTTGATAAAATAATGTTTTCCCGCAGTGTGGTTTCCTCTGCAGATTTTCTGCTTCACTTATACCGATAGGTAGACTTCCAGCATTTCTGTAGGTATAATTGACATGCTGCAATTTATAAAGCCATGGCGGTTTAGGAAATCGCAGCATTACCACTGTGTGTATTGTTCTGCAATGTGTGGATGGGATTTGCAGGGACTGTAAAATGCAGCAGTTCTTTCCACACCGCTTACGCCACCATGGGCCCCAGCCATAGACACTTTTTTCACATTAGCGTTTGGCTTCTGTCTGGAAGGAGTCCGCATGAGGACACACCCCCCCCCCCCCCCCCGATCGGAATACCAACGAATCAGATATATTTGATGCAGGTGTCCTTGTCCCACCACCCAACTATTGAACTACAAAATAATGTTGACCATAGTTTCTAGCCTGCTTATAACATATCAGACTCCTCTGTTAACAGCGATTTCACCCTCTGATGAAATAAATGTATTTATTTGCCCAGCCTTCCATCCAGTTCCACTTTAATATGGAGTGCCCAGTGTCTTAGTAACATCATCCTCTTCTCTCCTCCTGAATTCTATTGATGGGATTTCTTTGCCCTGCCATGGTTTTAGATGGCACATAGACTGACAGCTGGATAAGTCAGACTCTCCCCTATCCTAGGTCTATTACCTCCATAGTGTACCTGGATTTATTCAGCATTTGGGAGATAAATCCAGACATAATTGGCCTATTTTTAGCCAGCAGGCTTTCTCACCTCACACACTGGGGTGGTTATCACTAAAATGTTTTCACACACACTTGTTTCAAAGCTCAGATGTGTCTGGAAAGGTCAGATATCAAAGTGAAGCCATGAAGAGCTTCAGATTACAGAGCTGCTTGTTCCATCCAGTCAGACTGTTGTTCGCTTGTCTGAATCTGCACCGCATATTTGGAGCATCGTTCCAGTTGACTGTGGCTTTACTTCTTCTGTTTGCATTGTAGGTGAGGTTTTGCCTTCTCACCTTTGCTGCACTGAATACATTGGAGGAAGTGTCTTCGGGAGGCATCTGGTGTTTGATCTGTGATTATTGGTGTTTACCAGTCAGATCCGTTTTCTATAAGCATGTTTTATTCATTTCTATGGGACGCAATCACAAGAAAGACGAGAACAAAGTTTATTCAAGGGAAACACAATACGTTAAATAAATCTGATGTAATGCTACGCACAGGTTACCATCAAGAGGCTTCTAGAAAACCTCTTCAATAGGGTATAAAGAAATCCATGTGTCAGCCGAAATGATCCATATATAACTATTTGTTTTTAGGATTAAACCTATTCACATTATTGCTAAACCTTTTTTATTCTATTAAAAAAAAAAAAAAAAAAAAAACATTTATTGTACACTGAGTAAAGCCTACTGATCATTGGTCTGGAGCCTTTACAGCGGTGCCCTTATTTTGGTTAAAAAAATGTATTTCCTTATAAGAAGGGAAAAATACAAGATACAGTGATTATGACGCAGGACAGTTTTCACATGTCTAGGCTTAAAAACTTTTCAAGCCTTACACTATGGAAATAATTACAAATTTTTCCATATTTTCAGCAAATCAAGTAATATATTAATATAATATACTAGAGGGAGGACCCGGCTTCGCACGGGTATATTACAATTTATGTTTGTGTACTGGCCCCATAAGAATTGTCGAATTTTGCACTGGTGTATTTTGTATGTGGTTTGTGTGTATGTCCATAAGCGTCATGTGATTATGTGTATCTCATTTTGGATGTCAGTGAAAATCCTGTGATCAGTTGTTATGGATACCTGGAGTAAAGCTGTATCTAATCCTTCCCCGTGTAGTACTGTGTTTAGATGCAAGTGTCTAATTCTTGTTGGTGTGGTACTTTGTGCAGATGCACATATCTAATCCTCCCCATGTGATATTGTGTGAAGAGGCGCGTATCTAATCCTCCAGTAAGTGAAACTGTGTGCAGACACGCGTATCTAATGACTCTGGCGTGTGGTACTGTGTGCAGATGCGCATATCTAATCCTCCCCCATGTGGAACTGTGTGCTGAGACGCGTATATAATTCTCTGGCATGTGGTACTGTATGCAGAGGCCTGTATCTAATCCTCCCCTGTGTGGTATTGTGTGAAGAGGCACGTATCTAATCCTCCCCCGTGTGATACTGTGTGCTGAGATGCGTATCTAATTCTCTGGCTTGTGGTACTGTGTGCAGAGGCATCTAATCCTCCAAAGTGTGATACTGTATGCACACACGTATCTAATCCTCCCCTGTGTGGTACTGTGTGAAGAGTTGCATATCTAATCCTACTGCATGTGGTACTGTGTGCAGACGCGTGTATCTAATTCTATGGCGTGTACAACTGTGTGCAGACGCGCGTATTTAATCCTCTGGAGTGTGGAACTGTGTGTAGACGTGTGTATCTAATCCTACGGCATGTGGTACTCTGTGCAGACATGTGTATCTAATCCTATGGCGTGTACAACTGTGTGCAGACGCGCGTATCTAATCCTCTGTAGTGTGGAACTGTGTGTAGACGCGCGTATCTAATCCTATGGCATGTGGTACTGTGTGTAGACGCGCGTATCTAATCCTCCCCCATGTGGTACTATGTGCTGAGACGCGTATCTAATTCTCTGGCTTGTGGTACTGTGTGCAGAGGCATGTATCTAATCCTCCAAAGTGTGGTACTGTGTGCACACACACATATCTAATCCTCCCCGTGTGGTATTGTGTGAAGAGGCGCGTATCTAATCCTTCGGCGTGTGGAACTGTGTGTAGACGCGCGTATCTAATCCTACTGCATGTGGTACTGTGTAAAGACGCGTGTATCTAATCCTATGGCGTGTACAACTGTGTGAAGACACGTGTATCTAATCCTCCCCTGTGTGGTATTGTGTGAAGAGGTGCGTATCTAATCCTACAGTGTGTGGAACTGTGTGTAGACGCATGTATCCAATCCCCCAGCATGTGGTACTGTGTGCAGACACGCGTATATAATCCTATGGCATGTGGTAGTGTGTGTAGACGTGTGTATCTTATCCTAAGGCATGTGGTACTCTGTGCAGATGCGTGTATCTAATCCTATGGCGTGTACAAATGTGTGCAGACGCGCGTATCTAATCCTCTGGAGTGTGGAACTGTGTGTAGACGCCTGTATCTAATCCTTCGGTATGTGGAACCGTGTGCAGATGTACGTATCAAATCCTTCAGTGTGTGGAACTGTGTGCAGAAGCGCGTATTTAATTCTCTGGTTTGTGGGACTGTGTGCAGACCCGTGTATCTAATCCTCTGGTGTGTGATACTGTGTGCTGATCTGTGTATCTAATCCTCTGATGCGTGTATCTCAGCTTGGATATCAGTGTTGTATTGTGCATGTGGAGTGACCATGTGTATTGCAGTTGGAATATGAGTGAAAGTCTTGCAGGTTTGTATTGGCTAAGGGGGGGGGCACTGTGTTTGAAATGCTGTATCTCAGCAACGGTACGTCCGAGCGAGTTGGAGTCTCGTCTTAAACCTTCCCGGATATCTGAAGTATCTCTGTACCAAATTTGGTGAAGATCGGTCCAGTCGTTTGGTTCGCATTAGAGCACAGACAGACAGACAGACAGAGAAATTCATTTTTATAATATAGGGAGATTACAAGCAATCCAGTCTTATGCCATGGCGATTGTTTTCTATAGCAAATATATGCAAACTGCACTGTATTCATATAGATATTTCTGGCTATGAATTTGGCTTATTGGGGGTCAATTTCTCTTTAATCCAGCAGGAGTTTTCTTGATGCTTGAGGCCACATGTAGTGAGCCGTAGCAAAAAAAACACTGTGGAAAAGACCATGGCGGAATTGTGTCACGTTTTTTCTGCAGCATTTTCCACTGGAATGTCCACAGAGTTTACCCCTGCGGACTTTGTGCTTCTATTATACCTATACAGAGAATGCCAGTGTTTCTATAGGTATAATTGACATGACATGCAATTTACAACATGGGGCCTTAGCCTAAGGCTGGGGTCTTGTGTGCCATATACAGTTGGGCAGATAAACTAATAAAAATGCACCATAATTGTGATGTAATATTCACCCCCAAAAAGTGGTGAACATACTTTACACCTCATTTTCTGTGTGCTTTAGACACTTTCTAACCGTTTCTGTGCCTTGACCAGCAGGTGGGCAGGGATTACTATAAAGCTATGCATTAGTCAATGTGCCAAAAATCTGGACATTACACCAATTCTGGACAATGCACAGAAATTTTGCTCCAAAATTATGTCAGAAACTAAGCCAATTGGTGTAAAGTTAGACTAGACAGTCTAAAAAAATGCCAAATTTTCAACCAGTGCTAAACACTTTGAAATCTGCTGTGGGTGGAGTGTATGGTCTAATTTTTCACTAAAAGTTGGGGAGCCTTCACACGGAGTTACACTCCGCTAATTTTGAACATTAAAAGTCGTTCAGAATGAGCGCGGGAAAACCAGCTCCCATTGACTTGAATGGGTTCTGGCATATGAGCGCTACCCATTGAAATCAATGGGAGGTTTTTTTTTCCCTATTGCTTTCAATGTGATACGTGTGTATACCGGCACTCATTCAAGTCAATGGGAGCTGTTTTTTACGTGCTCATTCTGAACGACTTTTAACGATCAGAATGAGCGGAGCGTAACTCTGTGTGAAGGGAATGCAGTTTATCTGCCTCAGTGGGTTAGTCATCAATGGAGTCAATTTTGGCTAACATGCTGCATTGTAGATTACTAGCATAGTAGATGAGACTTCACAAATTCTCACCCGCATACTGTAACAAATGCTGCTAGCTAATCTGAATTTTGCTGCAAGTTATCACACTTTGAACAGCAGGAGTTTGAGCAGCAGGAGACTTGCAATAATTCCTACTGGTATTCTGTCGCACAAACACCAAATTTTGGGTGGTATTTTACCATGACATCTTTCAGGGAAACATGCTACTAAAATCCCAGGACAAAAATTTTTCATTTTCAATTTTTTCTGCTGCTTGTGAACCCCAAACTGAGGCCTTATTTTCATGTACATGTGGCATCCGCATTTTATGCAGACACCATACATTCCCTTTAATCTCAATGTGTTTATACAGATTTCTGTGATTTTTTTTTTGTGTCCCATAAACAATCAATGGTTCAACAGAAAAAAAATGCAGCATATCCATTTACCTGGCCTTGGTGGATCACACCAATGAACGTATATGAGTGTGTGTTAAAAACAAACAAAAAAAAAAACAGTATGACATCTGTGTGTCATCCATTTTTCACAGACCAGAATTTTTTTTTTTTTTAAAGAAATCTGCTTTTCACAGATTTTCACACAGATTTTTACGGATTAACCATGGACAGCATACCATCTGCAAATGAGAAGGGTGGGATGCTGTCTGTTAATATCACGGACCTCACATGTCTGCATCTGCATGAGGTCTAATGATGATTTCACATGGAGGAAAATTAAGGACCAGGGCTCCACAAGTCAGCAGGGAATCACGAGCTGCGGAAACCGCTGCAAGGTCAAGCAGGACACTTAGTTTTTTTCAGCCTCACGCTGTGATCTCTGCTTCCCATTGAAAACAATGAGAGGTGGAATCTGCCACTCATTTGGGGGCAGAACCCACCCCCAAATTACAGCAAGTTTCTCAGTGTGAATTTACCCTTAAACTGAAATATGTAGCGGATTGTTCGCTGACCAGGTCATTGTGATTGTACTTATGACCATTTTACAAATCACAGTAAATGTTTTGTAATGAGTTAATACCTGCTGTGATTTTTTTCTCCCATTGAAAACAATGGGAGGTGGAGTCCGGGAGGAATCTGCCCCAGATTCGGGGGCGAAATCCGCGGCAAAGTCCACAGTGTCAACACAGCCTAATGTGTCTGTATAAAATGTTGACATTCTGTTATTCTTTTAACAAATTGTCCAGAAAAAAAAAAACCTATACATATTACAAGGAAAAATGTGTTTTCTGTACTTTGGAGTCACAACAAGCCTCTGTAGAAAATAAAATCTACAGACCAGTATGAATAAAAGAAGTCAAGTCATATCTTAAGACATATATATGATAAAAGCCAGTACCTTAGTGAGTCATTGTAATTTGCTGCGGTACAGACTCCTGTGATGTCAATCTCCTGCAAGTAATGTGACTTTTTTCATGAGTCTTTGCGGTTTCCAGGACGTGGTGTCTGAAAAGAGAGAGCATTGCAGTTAACACTATTGGGATTCATGTCATCTTTGAAGTGGCTACAATATCGGGGCTCCTTCAAACAGTTTATTGTCAAATATGTCAAGTATGAAATGCAGACCCAGGTGGAATTGGAACCCTTCAAAGCTTCTGGGTACCAATGATGCTGACAATATGCTTTTTCTAATACTAGTGTTGTTTTATGTGGTAGAGGAACCTCTTAAGCTCACTTACACGCCAGGATCAAGGTGCCATATTTACCTCTGCACCCTTTATAGCTACGCTCCTGCTTTCTGAGAGCCAGAGCCTGTGTCCAGAAAATGATCTCCCATGTATAAATGTGGTATTAGGTAAGCGTCTCTTGGAAATAGGTGTGTCGTGTTGTAAGCAGATACAAAATGAGAAAGAAAAACTTGTCACGTGCTCACTAAAACACGGTAATGAAAAGAGAAGTAGCACTGTGAAAGTAGAATATGGCGTCTGGACTAATACTATAGTAATGGTCCAGTGGCACTGCTGGTAAAATTCACTAGTAAAATATATTTATTAACTAATGGTTTCAACTATGGCATCAAAAAAGAAATTGTCCCTCGGTTTTCCCATGTCTGATGCTGTTTGATGCTCTAGGCTACCTTACCGAAGAGACACTTTGCACATGTGACTTCCCACAGATCTAATAAGAAACAAATGTTCTGAATGATGCCCAGTGTACTTTTAGATAGATTTCTTTTTATTACATTCCCTTTTTTTTTTCCAATTGTCTCATTTCCGAAATTTCTGTTAGACAGGAGACTGTGATATATCACTTCTCTTCCCAAAAGCTGGCTGAGAGAGTGGATAACATTAAATTTCATCCAAAGCCCGTAATGTCATAAGAAAACACAGACCTATGGTTTTCGGTCCATATTACTATTAATGTTGTTATTTAACTGTGCCACCCTATGAGCCAGATGTCTGAAAATCTTTGGCTGGAACTTATTTAAAAAGTTCATTCCCTATCCATGAATAACAATGTTGTATAGTTACAAAACCAGCTTTGTGACTGCTTGCTGAAAGAGAACTTATTCTAAAAGGGTATGTTCCACTGACCCAGAAACACAACATCTGTTCCTGTTCATTTATACAGGCCACATTTCAAGAGTATCACAAACCAGTGTTAATTCTTTTTATGCAAAGACAGACATGAACACCCTCTATTTTATAAAGAGGTTTTGATGGTTTACAGCTCATGTTTTTACTGAAGCTACTGGTTAACTGATAATATATGGCTTTAATCATGGGCATGTTAAAATGACAAATAGACAATGAACGAAGACTAATTGCTTTATAACAATGAGAAAAAGAAGCCACATAGTCCAGTTGAAGTCAAGTCACTCAGTCTAATGGGTGGTTGGTGGTGGGTGTACCCCAGACTCTCATGTTTAACACCTACTTAAAGTCTAAGTGACCCATTTAATTGTTTTATGGCTTCCTTTCACACCTTGTGTTTCCTTTCCAAACTTATGTTGCCTGTGTGTTCTGCAATATGTATAAAAAATTATATTTTCACACATGTAGAGGAAAAAATGCAGAAAGGATGCGCTCCTTTAAGGAACCGTGTATTCTTATTATAATCCAGGACATGGAGACACTTCAATGATCCCAAACTAGGGATGAGTATTTTAAATAAGACAAAAATAATCCAGAAATAAGATTCGCCTTCAACTGGTATATTGCCCGTCAGAATGACTAAAGCTGCTTCAATGGATATTTGTTTGATGAGCCTTTGGCTCCAAAACAACAACTAGGACTTGCGCTCCTCCAATACAAACAACTAGAAGGTCAACGGGTGAAAGTAATTCAGAATTTATTTGGGTAATGCGCTTCAGGGTATGCAACATTCAGAAAAAACGCACCCCTTCATAAGATCTATGTGTCAGTGTGTATAGAGCTTACACGAGTGGACAGGGAGTACGGGAGACCTCTGTGCCACAGCGTAACGAATAAATTCTAAATTACTTTCATCCACTGACATTCTAGTTGCTTGTCTTGGAAGAGCGCAAGTCCTGGTTGTTGTTTCAGAGCCAAAGGCTCCATCAAAAAAATTATATTTTTAGCTTTCCTTACAGTTTACTAATGCCTTCATTTTTGCCTACCTATGTCATTTTTTAGACATCAGTAATATCTATCAATAGCATTTTTGTTGTCCAGTCAATTTAGTAGAGACTCTGTACACTATAGATGACGTTGTTAGTAAAGTCTTATGACTTCAGGGTTAGGGTCATGTCCAGAAGATTTGGCTTCTGTAAGCAGTGATCTGTTTAAAGCTAGTTATACTAGGGTGCGGAATTTCTAAGAAGTAACTTGTTCTTCACCCTTAACCCTCTGGTATGGACTTTGTGCAGGAAGATCCCTATGTTATTGTTCTCAAAATAGTCAAGTATTTATGGTGGTAGAGCAGGTGCCATAGAACAAAAGTTTGTCATAAGGAGGGTGGTGAGAATGTGAAAGGCCAAAGGATTAGACAAGAGTGTGTTTAGGAATGTAGCCAATGGTCAGATAAGGAATAAGACAACAGGTACCAGGTGAACAGTACAAAGGCATAGGTAGAAGTGATATTCAAGAGCGATGCTGAGGTTGGGATCAGAGTCAAATAGGACAGGAGCTCCCATAATGTTTGCCAAAGCTTTTAGTATGTATGCTGGAATTGTATGAATTAAAATGATTCAGTAATGTTCCTTTTGTAATATCCTAATGGTGTGTCCCTTTAATAATGCAACTGCTGTTTCACAAATGTTGGAGTGGTTTTTGTATTCATTGATGGGACTTTGCTGCAACAGGTGGAAGTCCCAGCAGTTGTGCTGAAATTCTTCAACTGTCCAGAATGTTTTTGTAATTCAAGGCTGTGTCCTCTCAGCTATCCATTAATAAGCTCATTAGTGTCTTCTCAGAGCTTCATCAAGATTAAGAATTAGCTCTTGACACTGTTCTACTACCAAGACACTGTTGTTGTTGGATATTCACTTGTGCCCTTTTGTTCAGGCATCATTTCCATTCGGTCGTGGGTGTTCCGTTAATATTATCGTTTATTCTACTGCTGTGAATACTGAACTAGTAAAAATGTTGCTGCACGTATTTAAAGATTTATAGTGTTGGAAGTTCATCTGGTAATCTTTAGAAGCTTGCTGCTTTCTTCATGGAAATCCAAAGTTTAACCTACTGTGAAATTATTTGCTTTCTTTTTGGGATATTTAAATGTGTCCAGAGACTGGCTTTGTGCCCAGATCATATAATTTATCCATTTCCCTTTCAGCAAATCTTCTTGATAATATGCTTCTGAGGAGCTCGGCAAAGCTCAATGTGGACAGCAGGAAGGAGGACACGGAGAGCACAGCACCTGCCCCACCACAGAAGATGCTGTCATGTTACTGTCATCACCATTGCCCGGAGGACTCATTCAACAATACATGCTGGTTGGTACATATGACACCACATGGAACCCAGCCATTATTTTTTTAGATTTGCATGTGCTCATTATATAAAGCAGGTCTAGTTTTCAAGTTCTTCTCTATAAAACAGCTGGAGTTTGTCTATGCTTACCCAAAACTGAAGACACTCACGATTTATAGTTTTTCAGTTGAATCACGTATTTTAGTACAATAACAATGTATGATCATAGGAAAAACACTCTTGAAATAGACTCTTAAAGGATGATATAGCCTATAGAATCTTAAGTGTGTGTATATATATATATATATATATATATATATATATATATATATATATATATTAAGAGTCCCAACTTTAATTCTGTGTTTGTCCAATATATGTAAAACTTCAATTCATATCCAGGGTAGTATTATATATTTGCTATAGGCACAACATATGAATTATGATCTTGAGGAGATTGAGAGATATATAAGTATGTGCTGAGCATTTGGAATAGTGATCTTTAAAAAAAATGGTTGAAAGCATGGTGAATAATGAATGCTATGTTAAATATGCTACATATGCATTCTATACATGAATATTGATAAATTTCCATGGTGGGTAAAGAGAAACAGAAGTCGAAAACCCTTAGTGACCATTTGCACAGATGTTATTAGTCAGTGTGCCTCATAAGGTTATTAAAGAGAATCTTTCACCACTTCCACTAACTGCAATGCTTTGCATACTTCAGTACTTCATACTTCCACTTTACTGATTCTAGCACAGCGGGATATTTTTCTCTAGTCCTCGCCTTTCCTGAGGAATTGGTGCAGGTAATTTCATAACTGAATATGTTAGTTAGGCTCTCTACTTTCATGTGGGCCATACCCAGACTGTCTGCTGCTGCCCAGGGCTGCCCAACTGGCATTAGATAGCCTAGACCTAGAGGAATATAGATAGAGAAAAAAATCCAACTATATAGGAATCAGCTGCACATTGAAGAATGCAAAGAGAAATGGTAGAGGCAGTGAGAGGTCCTCTTCAACGTCCTTTTACAACAAAAACAATGGAGGAGATCGTTTTGCGATGTAAAACTGGCATGTTCTAACTTTTTAAATGCCATTTACATTTTTTCAGTAACGTAAAAGTGGTTGTCCAGTTCTACAATTTTCCAATGTACAACTCCTCAGCCATCTCAAGTACAACACCCACATTTCTGGCAGTAAAAAGCCTAAACTGATCACTTTACAGCATACTGCTGCCTCTCTTGTTTTTAGGGTGTATTCAGATGTGGAAGCTGACTTATATATGTATGTCATATAATAAAACCCCACACAAAATGATCTGCAAAAAAAAATTATTAAAATGTCACCGATGCTGTTACTGGTGACTCTATTGCCCGATGGCTCACTTATACCTGCAGCCAACCCTGACTACGTATTTGACATCCATATGCCATCAGACAGATATTCAGTTTTCTCTTGTAACTGGGACTAGCATATGATACATATTTGTACTAGGCATCAATGCTCAACCTAGTAGCATATACAGTCCTATGAAAAAGTTTGGGCACCCCTATTAATCTTAATCATTTTTTGTTCTAAATATTTTGGTGTTTGCAACAGCCATTTCAGTTTGATATATCTAATAACTGATGGACACAGTAATATTTCAGGATTGAAATGAGGTTTATTGTACTAACAGAAAATGTGCAATATGCATTAAACCAAAATTTGACCGGTGCAAAAGTATGGGCACCCTTATCATTTTATTGATTTGAATTCCGCTAACTACTTTTTACTGACTTACTGAAGCACAAAATTGGTTTTGTAACCTCAGTGAGCTTTGAACTTCATAGCTAGATGTATCCAATCATAAGAAAAGGTATTTAAGGTGGCCAATTGCAAGTTGATCTCCTATTTGAATCTTCTCTGAAGAGTGGCATCATGGGCTACTCAAAACAACTCTCAAATGATCTGAAAACAAAGATTGTTCAACATAGTTGTTCAGGGGAAGGATACAAAAAGTTGTCTCAGAGATTTAACCTGTCAGTTTCCACTGTGAGGAACATAGTAAGGAAATGGAAGACCACAGGGACAGTTCTTGTTAAGCCCAGAAGTGGCAGGCCAAGAAAAATATCAGAAAGGCAGAGAAGAAGAATGGTGAGAACAGTCAAGGACAATCCACAGACCACCTCCAAAGAGCTGCAGCATCATCTTGCTGCAGATGGTGTCACTGTGCATCGGTCAACTATACAGCGCACTTTGCACAAATAGAAGCTGTATGGGAGAGTAATGAGAAAGAAGCCGTTTCTGCACGTACGCCACAAATAGAGTTGCCTGAGGTATGAAAAAGCACATTTGGACAAGGCAGCTTCATTTTGGAAACAAAAATTGAGTTGTTTGGTTATAAAAAAAGGCGTTATGCATGGCGTCCAAAAAGAAACAGCATTCCAAGAAAAACACATGCTACCCACTGTAAAATTTGGTGGAGGTTCCATCATGCTTTGGGGCTGTGTGGCCAATGCCGGCATCGGGAATCTTGTTAAAGTTGAGGGTCGCATGGATAGCACTCAGTATCAGCAGATTCTTGAGAATAATGTTCAAGAATCAGTGACGAAGTTGAAGTTACGCCGGGGATGGATATTTCAGCAAGACAATGATCCAAAACACCGCTCCAAATCCTCAGGCATTCATGCAGAGGAACAATTACAATGTTCTGGAATGGCCATCCCAGTCCCCAGACCTGAATATCATTGAACATCTGTGGGATGATTTGAAGCGGGCTGTCCATGCTCGGCGACCATCTAACTTAACTGAACTTGAATTGTTTGTCCAAAATACCTTTATCCAGGATCCAGGAACTGATTAAAAGCTACAGGAAGCGACTAGAGGCTGTTATCTTTGCAAAAGGAGGATCTACTAAATATTAATGTCACTTTTCTGTTGAGGTGCCCATACTTTTGCATCGGTCAAATTTTGGTTTAATGCATATTGCACATTTTCTGTTAGTACAATAAACCTCATTTCAATCCTGAAATATTACTGTGTCCATCAGTTATTAGATATATCAAACTGAAATGGCTGTTATAAACACCAAAATATTTAGAACTAAAAATGATTAAGATTAATAGGGGTGCCCAAACTTTTTCATAGGACTGTATTGATGCCTAGAAGAGATGAGTGAGTACTATTCGAAACAGCCATTTCGAATAACATGCGCCCATAGGAATGAATGGAAGCAGCCAGCATGCAGACTTTGCCTGCAGGCCGGCCGCTTATCCCCCTGCGTGCCGACTACATCCATTCATTCCTATGGGTGCGTGCAATTTGAAACTGGAGTTTCAAATAGTACTCGCTCATCTCTAATGCCAAGATGTATCATATGCAAGTCCCTTTTACAAGAGAAAACTGGATATCTGTCTGATGGCATATGGATGCCAAATACCTTAAATAATAAACCTTTTACAGTAACATGGAAAAAATTGTTGCAGAAATATTTGCACTTTGGCTATAAAACTGTTATATAGCTAAGGGTAGGGACGCATGTTCAGAAACTGGATTGAAGGTGACATGGCCAAAGATACATGTAATGCATGTGGTTATTAAGTGCATAGGTATTAATAATGACAGGCAAAGTACTGTATATGTCCATCATTTATAACGGGATCCTCTTTCTTGAAATAAAACCATTTTTATGGTTTCAGGTCACACAGTCTCTTACTGTAATATCTTAGACTTGAGGTGATGATCCTTTTTTGCTACTGCAATTTGCCAGTGTCTTCATCATGTAATAAACAGAACGATTATTATCAATCGCCCTTAAATGGAGTTGTAAATCACGAAGAATACAGCCAATGTTAGTGCTCATCATGGAATGGGCAGGGCCATGTTGGTGTTGTAGCTTTAGTTGCCTTAGAAAAGCAGAGTTACGCATTTTCAATAATCTGGGATATCAGCCAAGTCTGGCTTTAGTCTGTCTCTAGTGATCTGTGCCATGTGGAAACCTACCCTAATACCAAATAGAAAGTTCTCACAGTGTTTTACAGGGTGTTAACATCATTATTAATGGAGAAAACTTGAAAGATTGTTTCAAATAGGATTATTGTTGGATATAAAAATGTAGGCAGAGAGGAAAAGTGATGCACCTTTTTGGTAATAGCAAAATGAATTTGCAAGCCACGTATCTGTGCCAGTAAGTAAAGTATGCCCTATTCTGCCTGCTTGGTGGCATGCAGCTCTCCCTACACCTGTGTTGTATTTGATCATACAGCAGCATATTAAAGGTAAATGATAGCTGTAGCACGATCTTATATCTACATACTGTACATTGTAATTCACATGGGAACATTGGTATTCCAAAGCATTGATTTCTTTACAATGGTGACATATTGCCCTGATCTATACCCTACTGTGCCTAGCTAGGAGGAAGCAAATGTTATTGGTGCCATAGGGCAGTATGCTGAAGGGTCAATTCTACATATGGTTAATACCCATTGGAACTTTAAGTTATCTCCACTTTTTCATGGATAAAATTAGAAAGATCTAATGCCACATTCTGCTGGGTTAATGTAATATAACATGGTCCATGCTTGTGACTCATTTTCTGGCACTGTAAGTCGCTTATATATATAATGTGACACCTGCAGAACTAGACTTTCTTGTATTTCAATATTACTGATGCTGTTGCATCTTTTGTAATATTCATAATTTCTAGGCGAAGAAAGAGTCAATTTTAAGCTTAAAATGTTTTACGAGTCTATTTCATAGACATTTCTACACTGCAGGTGTAATCTGTCACTACCACCTCAATGGGAAATGCATGACTTGCCAAATGGTTTTGGCTGTGACGTAATCCAGTGTTTGGATGACTTCTGAGGGAAAACATTCTCGGAGGTAGTTAAACATGTTTTTATACTGGTTGGTAACTATATATAGATTCACAGCAAAACCCAGCTCACCTTGGCATGGATCTATGGCTATGCGGGCAGTACATCCAAAAGGCAGACAAGGACTACCTCCAGCAGCTATATATAATATAAAAGTTTTTACCTTTGTTCATAAAATCATTAAAATCTATCCGTTTGTGTGTGTTAAACACTCACTGGTTCTTAGTCTTATTATATAAGTACCCTTAGGCTCCGTTCCCACGGAGTAACACACCGCTCATTTAGACATGTAAATACGTGTCAGAGCGAGGCGCTTCAAAACAGATCCCAATGACTTCACGCGCTACCCATTGAAATCAATGGGTTATAAAGCGTCCCATTGATTTCAATGTGTAGCGCGCGTAAGTCGGCATCCATTGAAATCCATGGGATCTGTTTTGAAGCGCCTCGCTCTGACACGTGTTTACGTGTCTAATTGAGTGACGCGTTATTCCGTGGGAACGGAGCCTTACATGTGTTGTATCAAAGCAAAAGTGCAACCAATTTCTATGTAAATTGGGCCAAAAACCATGGATATTTTTGGGACCCCCCCCCCCCCCCCCACACACACACACAAAAGTGTCACATTTATTATTTCTATGATAAAAGGCTGGCATTCCCTAATATATTTGTTCATAACTGTTGATCAAAGAAGGATTCATTCTTTGTTCAGTTTAAACTATTTGGTGCACAAGTGCTGAGAAGAAACATCCAAAGATTGGGTTCAGATGGGGTTTTTGGACCAGATTTTGAGAATCCAGTCCAAAAAACGGCTAGCCACAGCTGGATGCCAGTGCAGTGCATACAGTGCATCGGCATCCAGTCGCAGCATTTCGCTCTCGATTAGACCCAATGGGCCTAGTCGGGAGGGAGTGTCGCGCTGCAGACGTCCACGGCTGTTTCAGCTGCAGATTCCACTTCAAGAAAGGGCATGTTGCTTCTTTTTTCTGTGAGCGGGCAGTGCGCGGCAAGCACACAGAGCCCATTATAGTCTATGGCATCAGTGTGCTTTGACAACACATTCCTTCCAATTGCGATTATATTCCGTCCGGGGGTGTCCATGCGGACTCCTTCCGGATGGAATACAAGCGCTAGTGTGAACCAACCCTAAGTCTCCACATTGCGGAATGCAACTAAATAAGTCTGTAGAAAAAATATGCATAACTTTTTTTACTGCAACATTTTTCATTGCATTTTTTTGCTGCAATCTTCTTTGTGTTTTTTCTTTCTCTATTAAATCTGTCGGGAAACCGTAAGCGTTTTTGCTGGTAAAATTCAGATTCTGCGTTTTTCAAAAATGCGTGTGTTTTTGAAAATGTAGCTTTTCCACAGCGTTTTTTTTTTTTTTTCTCATAACATGTGGATGGGATTGGCCAGAATCTCATTCACTTTGCTGGTATTGTAAAATGCAGCATTTCCCCAATATGCCTTACATCTATTTGTGAAGGAATAAAGAACTGTTTTCCAGCATGGTACTGTAATAAGTACATTGGAAGCTGTTTGGACTGCAAAGGAATGGAGGGATGTTCAACACCATAGTAAAGTCTTTGGATTTCTATATTATACGATAATAGCAGATTAACTCCAGAGCTTATACATTGTAACACAATGGTCTGTCTAGACGTTTACGCAGGAAGTGTGTGTGGCTTCTCTGTAACATGAAGCGTTTGGTCCGAGTGTGGGAAATGACACTCCATGCAGATATGTCATTAAGCTATGGACAGGTGGACTAGGGCTTCCCCTGCTCCGAACATGATATCTATCTCAATAGTCGGCACATCAGTGAATCTCACAGTACTACCCTTGATATTACTATAAACCTCCTAGAATATACTGACAGCAGCCGGATGTTGTCATACTTCAGTCATGCAAAATATGAAGTGTGATAGCACAACTTGCCCTGACTCTACTTGCTAAGCATGCTTTAAAGCTGTAAGCTCCTGTAATGACCTGTAAAGTGGCTGATTTTACAACCTTTGTTTTCCAAGAGGCAATGCCAGCAAATCAGAGTAGTTGCATATGGAAACTGAGATCAGTTCCAATTCAGTGTCCCTGCTAAAAGAGGCAACTACTGCTTCTGCCTTGACAGCTGAAATTTATTGGTACTCTTTTGGGCACATTTACTTACAGATCCCTGGCAGTGTCCATCTGTTTGTAGCGTTCTAGCAGGTGAGAGAGCAAACAGCTGAGTTCACAGCAGTTCTGCTGTCTGTCAAGACCACCTAAGAGTTTGTATATATGTATATACACACAAAATATGAAGAATTAGGACACAGCTCTTAACCATCAAAGTCAGAGCATCGCCACAGGTATATCAAATCCCGTACCTAGCCATGCAGTCTGCTCTTAAAAACATTTGTTGTGTAAATGGATTATTCTAAAGAGCTCAGCGAATTCCCATGTGGTACTGTAATACAGTAGTAAGTCAGGTCTTGAAATGTCTTCCTTCCTAGATATTCCAGTTATATTATCGACAAGTGGAAGCGTTTAGGAACCACAACAACTGAGGCCTGGTTCACATCTACGTTGGGGTTTCTATTTGGGGAGTCCGCTTGGGGACCCCCGAATGGAAACCTATACGCATTATAAAGTGATTGCCTAAAGGAAACCCACAGACCCCATAGACTGTAATGGGGTCCATGTGGTTTCTACTTGATTTCTGCACAAAACACGCAGAAAGAAAAGTGCTGCTTGCAGGATTTTTTTCTCCGCATGTTTTGTGGGGAAACCACACGTAGCCAGGTAACCGCTTTTTAATGCATATAGGTTTCCATTCAGGGTGTCCCCAGGCAGACTCCCCAAATGGAAACCCGAACGCAGATGTGATTCGGGCCTTGCCATGATGTGCCAGAGTATGTCAAGTTACAGATCAGAGTTGCTAAGTGCTGAAGGACAAAGTCACACAATAACTGCAAAGATCCAAACCAATATGGTTCCACTTAGAACTAGTGGAACCATATTCTGTGAAGTGACAAATGACGCCATTCTAACGGTAGCCATTTTCACAAACTGGCAATTTTAGGTGTGAAAAGAAATTTCCAGTTAATGTTTATAGTTTACCACTAAAAAGTAGGCACTGACTATATGTAATACAAAGCTGGCTTAATAACTAGATAATGCAGCTGTGTTTGAGCATGAATCAACAGTAAAAACCCATTATATATGAGGCCCGGTGAGGTATCAATAAAGGATAGGAGTAAAAATAAACCATTGGCCTCACTACTACAAAGCATACAGAATAGTGGCCGACTGAAACAAAAAGGGGCCTACAGGATTTCTGAAGAAAAGCAGAACTGCTGGGCTGTGACCATCAATAGCCAAAAAGAATGAAGAGGCAGTGCATACAATACACACATTATACAACCCCAGGAAGCTAGAAAGGACTTGGAGAACATTAAATAATTCTAGTAGTTGAAATGTTTTTCTGTTCTGTGTATCTAGATTTGTCACTACAGTGTGTTTCTTCAAAGCGAACACAAGTGCATGTGTCACCTATGGTTCATTGTAAAGTTAGTATCCTTTATTGGCTTTTACAGGACAGATGGTTACTGTTTCACCATTATAGAAGAAGACGAATCTGGACTTCCTGTGATCACCTCTGGCTGTTTAGGATTAGAAGGTTCAGACTTTCAATGCAGAGTAAGTTGATGGTTTTGTACAATGGCCACCACTGTTCTATTGTAAATGTTTCTTCTAAGACATCTTCTGTAAGGCATTGTCTTGCCACCTGTAATACCTACGTAAATAGATACTGCACAACCACATTGGCAGCCAGCAGTGTTTGACTATCCATGAGCAGATATTGTTTTGTAGGCCTTTAATTAAAGGCTCATTTTCATACGATCTCTGTAGCATAAGTGATCCGATGACAAAGAGACGTTCTGTGTCACAGCTGCACGTTACTGATGGAAAGCTCTATAGACAATGAGGAGATCGGCTTGTAATGGGACAAGCAACATGTTTCTGGCCATTAGTAGAAAAGAAGTTAATCATATAACAGGACATAATAAGGACATCTGTGTTCTTGACAACCTTTGGAATGTGTTCATATAAGGCATCCAATTCATAATTGGTAATAGGAATCATATGCACTTTTGACCCAATTGTATTTCGCCACAATTATTAATTCACTGGGTGATAGAGTGTACTAAAAGTGTTCCTTTTGTGTTGTTTCCCACACCATCACTTGTGACATCCTTTTATTCCCCAGATGGCTTTTATTAGGACATGATGTCTGTGTATGGTCTTCAGAGGATGCTTGTAAGCACTCAGAAATTGGGATTTGAAATAACAGTGAAAAATTAAATAAGTAAAATTATAAAAAAGATCAAAATCTGGAAGACTAATACTTAATCTGTATACTTAAGAATTAGCGTTCTTATATACAGACCCAAAAATTATAATGTATCGGTTGTGTAATGACTTGATACTATATAGTGATAGGGTAACAAATTATTTCTATATTTTATTATAAATGTATTTTTCTATAAGTCCTGCTTACCTCGCTTTACACACAGTAACTGGAAGCCTTCCACCCAATGGCGCAGGGATAGCTCTTATTTACAGTGTGGGGGCAGAGTAAGTGGGATTTATTCTCTCTTCTAGGAGATTTGCTGTCAGGATTTCCTTTTTTTTTTTTAAATCAGAAATCCTGTTCCAAACCATATAAACCTATAGATCACAAAGTTCAGCTTCAAATATGGAAGCAGAAATGACCTGACCTGTTCAGTCACATCTACAAATTATATGAAACTATTTTCTGTGTTTTAATTTTTTTTTTCATAAAGAGACTATATCTTCTCTGTTGCATTAATGTAGTTTTATTTTTTTATTTCAGGATACACCTATTCCACACCAAAGGAGATCTATTGAATGTTGTACAGATGAAGATTTTTGTAACAGAGATCTTCATCCCACTTTGCCCCCAATTAAAAATAAAGGTAACAAAACAGGCTGGTTTACTTTCTTGGTTAAAGTGATTATACTCTGCTTACTTGGGGTAAGCGCTAGAGATGAGCGAGTAGTGTTCGATTGAGTAGGTGTTCAATCGAATACTACGGTATTCGAAATACTCGTACTCGATCGAACACTACTAGCTGTCGAAATGTAAGGTTCGATGCAGAACCAGCGTTGATTGGCAGAATGCTATACATTCTGCCAATCAATGCTGGTTCTTCTCTTACCTTTAGAAGTCTTCTCCGTGCAGCGTCCCCGCGGCGTTTTCCGGCTGGAATTCACAGTCGGAATTCACAGTCGGCTCTGCTCAGGCGTCGGGCCAGGAAGAGCCGACCGCGCATGTGCAGTCGGCTCTGCCTAGGCCTCGATGCCTAGGCAGAGTGAATTCCAGCCAGAAGACGCCGCGGGGGCGCTGCGCCGGGAAAAGACTTCAAGGAGAATCCAGCCCGACTGTCACTCGTGGACTTGGTAAGTATAATTTTATCAAAATTTGCGTACCCATGACAGCATGTGTACATTAGTTTAAAACATCTCTCTAATGGTTTCACATCCACAAATCCATATAGCAATGCAAAAAAAACAAAACAAAGATATACAAAAGAAAATCACTCTCAGTTCTATATATGTTTGTAGTATATATGATAAAATAGTACTAACTGTGAAAGTATATAAAAATCTATATACCCTCTTCTTCTACACTATCAAAAAACTTAGGTCTCCTAGAGGTCCCCACTTATGACCCCTCTTTGTGACTCAGGGTTAATAAGAAAAAGAGGCTCTCAGTCTGTCTATATTTTTCTTTTTTCACTCACTCTATTTTGTAAAACATATATATATATATATATATATATATATATATATATATATATATATACACAGTATATATATATATACAGCACCCAAAAAGTAGGAAAAAGCACCCTTTATTATCCCATCTGTACAATAATTCAGCTCTTCACTAGAACCCTTGTCACACCTTGGATTTTTGGCTGGGCACCCTATTGCTAGTGAAAGTGCAGCTGATTTTTTTTTAATATATAACAGGTCAGCGCAACAAAAATAGAAATAATAAAGGACCTTATTAGCCCAAGGTGTGAAGTTTCAGTCCTATCAGGACCTTTTTTGAGCAGTTGGTAAATTCAATTAAGATATGACTAATAAAAATATTGTGTTAAAAATACAATCATACAATCCAATACATATATCAGTGCCAATATTGCTTGACGTAATAAATTAAGTGAACAACATGGGATTTTGTGAAATAAACAACTGCATGAATATGGAATAATAATCAATCAATAGTATAAAAAATGCATCTGGTCATGTACACAAAGACAATTTTCATTGCTGTGCCTACATCTGAAATCCAAAGCCTCAGGTTTTTGTTTGCAAAGTCTCTACTCCTTGTTCCCACTGAAAGCAATAGGATTTTAGTGTAGGTATAGTGTATGTAGGTAAGTAGTGTATTTTTTTTTACAGGAATTTCAGTGTGGAAAACGCAATAACATCCCTGTAAAAAAAAAACTGTGAACATCCTTATGCGTTCCAACTTCTACAAAAACAACAAAAGTGAGCATTAATAAAATACACATGACAGAAAATAGCGATGAAGTGAGGCTTTTCCCACACTGTGTGACTTTGTGAACATCTGAGAAGGTTTACCCTGGTCAATAGGCTCTGACTAAGGCAGAGTACTGAGGAAGCAGGGGTTAGATTCCTGACTTATTTGCAGGTCAGATATAATTAACCTTTTGCTGCAAGGTTATGTTAAAATTAAGGGTTGTGGAGACCTTAGAAGATGTGAGGAAAAGCAAACAGGGGCTGATGGAACAAATAACAGTAGTGGCAGAAATGTCTCACTATGTAGTAATAAAGTACAATAAACGTGAAATTACTGTAAGACAATATAACACCTATTGAGTTGTGTAATATTGTCAGTGCTCACTGCTCAGCAATGCCAAAAGCTATAATGCAATATAGATAATGATAACCTTAAAACTCACTATATGCCGTTGCCTCTGTACAAAATATAGATCTAATGATATCCATTTAGCAATACTAAAGTGCCTTGAAATAAATTCAATTCTTGCGCTTAGGCTCTATAATATATCATTGCTATACCAAACATTACTGGAAATCTTTACAAAAATTAATTCTTGTAATATATATGGGAGGGGCTGGAGAGATAAGCAGTGATAAAAGTCCCTTATAACTGGCAGCAGTGGTGCCATGATGTCTGGCTCTACATTGACTGGATGCTAAATGGGCACCAAAATAGTCTGAGGAATTACTGTCGAGCAAATACATTGTACACATAGAAGACTATATTGGCATATTGGTCTAAATATTGGATTCTCAAATTATCGTACATCTTCCAAAGGCTTCCATTGTGGTAGTTCAGGCTTCATATAACAGGAAATATTATGTTTAATTATGTTTATTACTATCTGTATGCAGAGAGAAAAAAAATGGATAGCAGAGATACATATTCACACCAAATGATTGGACAGAAAGCGGCTAATTCATGTTCTTTTCATCATCTCTAAACTTATAAGTCAACAATAAGTCATCTTAGATAACTGTAAGACTTGATCACATGTTCAGCATTTAGACATGGATTCTGAAATGAATAGAATATTTTATACTTCATTCACATGCACCAGAAAAAACTGTGTGGAATAATGAACACTGTGTATTTTAGTCCCCTCGGCTGTTTCATTATTGTTGCCGACTCTACAGAGCAAAACTGTAAAAATTTGCTCCTTTGAATTTCATAGGGATTAATCCACATACAGTTTTGATGGCCAATTCAATGTGTGTTTCTTCTACACGTTTCTGGTATGGTTTGGAGCCATGTCAGCTTTATTTTAGGAAAACACATTATGAGCAATTAGAGTATAATTGCCAAATCAGATTCTCCTCTTCAGGGCTCTATAACTGCAAGCAACACAGACAGGGTCCTAATAAAATGGTCAAACTGTCTCTAAACTCACATTCACATGTTTTTACATATATTAGCTGCAAAAACCCTTGTTGGTTAGCGCTTTTGTACTCTGGGCTATGTTCTATATTCCAGGTATTTGAAAGAGAAGAAAATTTATAATAATAATAAAAAAAAAAAGTCATCAAACATACACTACGGAAGTATATGGAAGCAAATAACAGCAACACTCTGAGATTCTAAGTGTTAGCCCAAAAGTGCCAGCAAGTAGTTCTAATCCAAGTATTCACAATAATAAATAAAGAAAAAAAAAAAAAGAATTTTTGCAGCACTCAAAAACTGGTGGAAAAAAACAGATTTTTTTTTTCCAGATCACATAGTGTGACATTTAAATTCACATTTTTTTTTTTTTTCTTTTAAATTTAATTTCTTCTGACTTCGTATGAATGACATGTTGTATTATGTGTCCTGAATAAGGCTGAGGCCCCATGTTGTGGAAACGCAGCTTTTTTTGTTGCAGATTTTGTTGCAGTTTATTGAGTCAAATCCAAGAGTGGATGGATCAGAAGGTGGAAGTACAAGTACTATATATATATATATATATATATATATATATATATATATATATATATATATATATATATATTCTCCCATTCCTCTTGCAGCCATTCTTGGCTTTGGCTCAAAATACTGCAACAAAACAAAAAAAGCTGCATTTCCAAAACATGGGGCCTCAGCTTCAAGCACATTTTTTGTTTTCACTGATAATAGAGTTCTGCAAAAAAAAAAAAAATATTTTTTTTAAATTCCTTTGATAAACATTCAGGGTAAGGGCATACGTTTTTTTGATGCAATTTCTGATGCCAGAACCAAGAGTGAACCTTCAAAAGTGCACACCTATAAATAACAGATGCTACATTTTTCGCATATTTTTTTTAATTGAATCCTACATCAACAAATTTGACCGGATGTCCTTACCCTCACTGGCAACTAAACTAGTAATTGTGAGGCCTATACATTATTAATTAGTAAAATTGTAAATCACCCTTGTCTCGTGAAGAAGCTATTTTGTTTAGGCTGTCTGCAATCTCTATCAACTTGATTCAAAGTGACATCCTAAACGGTTACAAACCACACATTTCACAGAGAAGTGGGTGCCATTAAAAGAGGCTAAACTGTTAATAAACCATGAAATGAAGCTTTCAGCCCTCTGTTTCGCTCCTTTTCTCAAAAAGAAAGCCTGACTCCCTAGTGGCTTCTCCGTTTCATCTATCACACTCTTAGAGCCACAGCGCAGGTAGAGAGCTGCAGCTGAAGCGAGAAATGACTGATGAGCCCTTGTGTTCTCCTGATAGACATCTTGTCGGTGTCTCTTTTCAAAGGCCCTGAGATAGACTTCACATGCCTACATGGTGGAAATTAAAAGCCAAAAGCAACGCAAATTATACCAGTCATTAAAAGGCATGTAAGTCTACAAGCTAAAGGGTTAAAGACAAAAAAAGCAACACGAAAGCAAGTCTTTAAAAAGCGTAAACTAAGAGGTCCCCTAGGAGACTCTTGTCTCATTACTTTCGTAAAGCTGTAACTTAATAGCACCATGGCAGGATGAGTCGATAAAGCTGAAGTTCTCGTTTTTCCATGTTCAGCTATGGCACAAATGTGGCCCGTCTTTTGAACGAAATGGTTGATCTACTAATCTCCTCCAAGACAAGGGTCATGATGCAGTTTGTATAGGGTCTAAGCACACAGAGGTTATTTCTATGTAGATTTCTACATTTAGATTAGGTATATGGATGTAGTCCTTCCACTGGGAATTGGAGACTGCTGCCAAAAGGAGATCTCTGCTTTTCAAAATGAGCATGTAAATTCTAGCCCTGGGAATATCTTACAGATATAATTATCAATCTTAATGAGCTCAGAATTGTATTACTGTTGTGCAGGTTATTTGAGTTTATGATTCAAATTGCCTGATATTGTACTGAGCTTTATTCTCAACTCCTCGCATGGTGGTAATATAACCAACAAAGTTTGATGGGTAAAACATTCAGGACACATCATTTACCATACAGATCTTAAACATACATTCTGCAAACAATGGGGGCATTTACTATATGTATGTATGCCTGAAAACTGTAGCTATCTTTGGCACATAGCTTCAATTTGTGGCAAAGATTCTCCACTGCATCAGTTTTCCGCAGCAGGACTTGTAAAAGATTCAGTAGAACTCTTTCCTGTCCGTCACGGATTAGACTCCAGAATTAGCAGGGATTTCAATCAATAAGTCACAAGGCATAAAGAATCTATACACAAATCTATATATCTGTTCAGCTCCTTCAGGTCTATACCGTACTTCTATTCATATAGGTTTTGCTGATAGAGCCCCTTTAAGCAAGCAGTTTGATCTATATGAATAGAAGTACGGTATAGAAGACGGCGCACCCTGAATGACTGCCCACCGTGCATGATGCGTAAGTAGATCACATTCTTTTTCAGGGTATTATTTTAAAACGGGGGGGGGGGGGGGGTAGTTTAATATAACATTTACGGTGCCTGAATAGCCTTTTTAAAGGCTATTCACGCATATGTGGGGCTCTATCAGCATGATTTTGCTGATAGAGCCCCGTTAAGTTGGAAGGTTCCTTTTAAACATTTTAATACAATCTCGTATTGAATTCTTATTTTTTCTTGTTCATATTGCATAGAAACTAAAGAAGCTGAGTGGCACATGTACTACTACTTCTGAGTGTCAATATAAAAGAATAGAAGTTAATGGATTTCATTATATCACTTATGACCATTTTGTGTTTCTTTGTAAAGTTACTTTTATTATCCCTTTTTGAGTATTTCTAACATGCCAAAATCTTGGTTGTTGGACATGATGTTTCATGTTCGCCAGCTTCTATAATACTACTAGTGATGACTTTCCAAGGATTATGGGAGTTCCAGTGCATTTACATTAGTTCTGGCTCATTACTTACGTGGGAAAATATCTAACGTGGGCTTTTTTTTATTATGGTTCTCAAAAAGTTTGTGATATACGTATTACATAACTAAAGGATCATGGGCCCTGATGCAAAAGCTCAGCTTGGGTCCATGCTCTTCTCAGACAGGAGATCACAGTTTATCTACCCCTAGCGTGTTGTGTTGAGGGTGACCTGGGACTAGACTATAGGCATTTAAATGGGCACCGTGTAATATTACAGTACATGGAAATGTGTGGCCATCTGCTTCTTTATTTAGGGTTTCAGAATCCAGATGTGGGGCAAACAGCTGAACTCTAGATTGGTTTTATTTGAGAAAGTTTTTGTTGTATCAGTCAGTTCTATACTGTACATAAAACACTGTGTACTAGTATTTCAACTCTACTGCATAGCCCATTCTTGTGCTAAAGATGTGCCCCATTGCTCATTCTGTGCAAATATATGCAAATGAACTGAAAGGGGCATTAAAGGAGCTTTAGGGGCTTTTCTTGTCCTAATGGAGCTTCACTCTCTGCCTTAGATAATTATCCCTAATTAACAGCCAGCTATCCCCCATTTCCCATTGCTTGAGTGACATCTTCCACTTTGTCACACTTTGGGGTGGTTATCTAGAGTGGAGCGCAAAGCCCCAGCCCTATAAGAAACACCCCTAAAGCCCTTTTCAGCTAATTTTCATGAGAATAAAACAGTTTAGATTCTCATGAAAATGGAGCTGCAGTGCAGAATAAGAAAGACATCTTTGGGAAGATTAGAAGCCGCCCTACAAGGTACTGTCATTAGTTTGATACCTATTTCGTTCTTTTTTTTTAAATCTCAATGATGTTTTCCTTTGCCCATAGACTTTGTTGATGGCAGCATCCATTACATGGCTCTTCTGATCTCAGTGACTGTGTGCAGCATCATTCTGGCGGTGATTTTAATATTCTGTTACTTCAGGTAAGAAAAAACTACTAATGTGTAGATTTCAATATTTATCCAATAGGGTTTAAATAGGGTGTTGTTTAGGAAAATCCAATCAAATCTGATAGATTTTTCTTCAAGAATGAATGGCTGAGGGAGTTACTGCTTAATAGGAATAGAGTGTGAGCAGAAGACTGTCATGATTACTTTGATAAAGTTTGTGTTTATGCCATTTGGGGTGCAATTCATGTATATTTAATTTTATGGGGACTTAAGTGAGTTAAAACTACTGTAAGTACATTTTGAACAAGCAAATATAATTGTATTGTCATATTCATTATGGAATTTTCTACATTGTCTTATACAATAGGTATAAAAGACAGGAGGCCAGACCCCGTTACAGTATTGGCTTGGAACAAGATGAGACATATATCCCACCCGGAGAATCACTAAAAGATCTCATTCAACAGTCTCAGAGCTCTGGAAGTGGATCAGGGCTCCCTCTGCTGGTAAGACAGTCAGAATGAAATTAGCTGGAGATTTCTCAGAATAAATAGAAAAAAGTCATTTCAGGTGAAGTTACAGTAACTACCCTAATATGTGTCCTACATGTTGTAGTTTAGACCTGTGATCTATAAAGAATGCGACATTCAATATATATATATATATATATATATATATATATATATATATATATATATACACACACAGATGTAGCAGAGTTAACCCAAACTTCTGTGATCTTTTTAATGGAAGACAACAAGACCCCCTGAAAAGCCTGAAAATTCAACCAAGTGTCTTTATGTATGTTACAATATTACTGAAAAAACACCACCGTTTTTCTGTTGCTGTTGGTAGTAATGGGTAATTATCTGGATCTGTTTTTCACATTTTACCGAGCTTTCCTGAAAAGTTTAAGTACGGCCTTAAAGGGATTTTCCAGTTGAAAAGAGATGGGGTCATGGCAATCAAATCATTATTGTGACCAGTTCAAACAGTTCCCGGAAACAGGTCATCAACAAAAGGAACGGGACAATCCCTTTAACCCTTTCACGCCCAAGGGTCTTTGATGCCCCAATTCTCAGGTCAAATTTACACTTTTGGTATACATTGCCATTTTCAGTAATATCTTTTTAATGGCTTTGCATATCTGAAATATTTTTGCCATTTTTTTTCTGGACACATAAAGCTTAAAACAAGTAGCCTTATTTGTTAAATACATTGAATATAGAGTATGAAAAAAAAATAACTTTTGCTTCTTTTATCTAAAACAGAATTGTTTTTATATATACTATTGCACATAAACATTAATATTAGTATGCCTTTTCTATTTCTTCTCATTACAGGGGCTACACATTTATATAATTTTTTTTAAACAAAAAAATTAGATATCATATGGTTTTATATTCAGCATGGCTTATTTTCTGACTCTATAGTGCCTTTGTAAATTGACCAGTAGTTTACCATAGAGCAAGGAGTGAGGATTGTAAACTGCTTTTGTTATTACTGGGGAGACTCCCTGCTGGCAGAGCAGAGCTCCGGGAAGAAGGTGAAGGGAGGGGAAGGCAAGGAGAGCAAATTCTGTTAGCACAATGTGATTCGCAAACTACTTACATTTCACTGTGCTCACAATAAAGAATTCAATTTTGCTGATCAAATTATGGTAAAGGAACTAAAACCTTTCCTTATTAAAGAGGAACTCCCTGACTATAACTCTTGCAAGGAGTAGATCTTATCATCTTAAAGGAGCAGTTGTAAATCACACCTATATGACTGTACTTAATGTGACTGCAGCACGGGGTATCAGCTGGAACATAAATAGCCAGATTAGGGACATCTAGGGGTTTAATGGAGTCTGTTTCCAGGGTAAAGCATATTAAGCCATCAACACAGCTAGCAGAAAAAGGAAACCATTGAAGTTGGGAGGCTTTTTTTTCAGCGCTGAATCAGATGCGGATTCCACACCAAATTCAGCACCATTTTCCTCCATGTGAATGCACCCTTAGATAAGCCAGGCTCACCTGAATAGGACACCTCTTCCCCATGAAAATGTGTGACTCCTTTGCAGAAAGATTAGTTTATTTCTTTATATTCAAATGAGCCATTTGCAGCACTGAGACTACCTATTAATAGAGATGAGCGAGTACTGTTCGGATCAGCCGATCCGAACAGCACGCTCCATAGAAATGAATGGATGCACCTGGTACTTCCGCTTTGAAGGCGGCCGGCCGCTTAACCCCCCGCGTGCCGGCTACGTCCATTCATTTCTATGCGAGCGTGCTGTTCGGATCGGCTGATCCGAACAGTACTCGCTCATCTCTACCTATTAATGTAGAGATGTAACTTGAAGTTCCCAAACCCCAAAGCAAAATTTGTAACAGCTCCACCTACAATGTACCATTTGTAATACTTGTGTCTTTTAACAGTATGCATAAGTAGTACCTTTTGGGCCTCCTCATACACCAGGGCCCAGGTTCAGCTACTACCCTTGCACCCCAATATCTACCCCCTGTGCCAATCACAGCCATATGGTATCTGTAAAGACTAAATGATTCATTCATCATACAGAAGTTCTGTCTCTACAGTGTTCTGTTACAGAGGTGCTGCTGTTGTATTGCAGCATTGAGTGCAGACCCCCCAAGCAAAGTCCCAGGTGTGACTACAACCTTTATGGATATATCATAAGGTACACACCACATGTAAACCCCATAGGCAATATTAGTTTTGGACTATTTAGAAGGTTTCTTTCATTAGACTCAGTGAGAGTTATACGGCTGCTCACTTTAATTTGCTGTGATCAATGCTGTGGACTATATTATGCTTTAATGGCAGCATACATATTAATAGAAGAATTGTTATACGTTTCCATGTAAAATAATCAGCTTTTTACTTAACTCAAAGCAGATGAAAACAGCAAAGTGCTCAGCATCAGTTTTAGGGCATTATTAAATCATTTTTCACATCTAAATTTCTGATAAAGTAAGCCTGTACATGTGGGTGGCAGCAAATGAACCAAGAGCTCTTTAGTAAAATAACCTTTGTCAATATGGCCTCAAATTACAGCATATTTAGTTTTACGGTTTCAGGCCACGGTAATATTTTGAGGTACTCTCGGGAGGAAGGAGAAATGTTGCATGCAGTAAAATGAATCTCCAGTGATATTTCGTATTCCCCTTCTGTTTGTTCTGGATTAGTCATGTTAATGCTGGGTGGTCATTTTCTTCGGTAAGTAATATGTTATTGGTTTTGGTCTTTTTCATAGGTACAAAGGACAATAGCAAAGCAGATTCAAATGGTGAAACAGATTGGCAAAGGGAGATACGGAGAAGTGTGGATGGGCAAATGGCGTGGAGAAAAAGTGGCAGTCAAAGTGTTCTTTACCACCGAAGAGGCCAGTTGGTTCAGGGAGACGGAGATCTATCAAACCGTGCTTATGAGGCATGAGAATATTTTAGGTAAGTTATATTAGCATTCATGGGATTTTCCATTAAAGGGATACCTGTCAAAACAGAAAGAAAGTGATTGTTCAAGGCAAGATGCATGTAATAAATACTTATGGCGTTAAGGTAGTGAAAAGGTAAAGTGTGACAAAATTTTCAAGCAATGTATGAGATTTTCGGCAGTATTTGTGTCATTAATAGAGATGAGCGAACACTAAAATGTTCGAGGTTCGAAATTCGATTCGAACAGCCGCTCAATGTTCGTGTGTTCGAACGGGTTTCGAACCCCATTATAGTCTATGGGGAACAGATACTCGTTAAGGGGGAAACCCAAATCCGTGTCTGGAGGGTCACCAAGTCCACTATGACACCCCAGGAAATGATGCCAACACCTCTGGAATGACACTGGGACAGCAGGGGAAGCATGTCTGGGGGCATCTAACACACCAAAGACCCTCTATTACCCCAACATCACTGCCTAACAACTACACACTTTCCACATTCAAAAAAACCTCTATCAAAGTGGGAAAATACCTGGAAACCTTCTTTATTCCCCAAATGGATGGACACAAACCCCAATTTAAGCTCAACAAACAGTAACAACCACCCCTTTAAATCACGTTCCCCATGACAACCACAAATGGAATAGGCAATGGGAATTCCAAAAGCCCTCACCCTTAACTGTCATTTTGAGTGTGTGTGTGTGTGTGTGTGTGTGTGTGTGTGTGTGTGTGTGTGTGTGATGTGGTAAGACCTTCCAAAATTCACTTTTCTAGCCCTTAACATGAGCCCTTCCAAACAAAGTTACATGACCTTAAGCTGAGCTACCAGCAGAGATTGAGGCCCTTGGCATGAGTAGAGCCTTGCACCAGCAGTGTTTTTGGCACTTAGGGTGAGTTGAGCCTTGTACCAGCGTGTGTCCCTTAACATCAGGCGGGCCCTAAGTTCTGCGCTTTGCACAAAAGTTCCACATTAACTAGGCTGAATGGTACAAAGATTAGTAGGCCCGAGAACCAGGAACAGGTCTTGCAATGGCTGTCGGATAACGCTTAAAGCACATTGTCCACCAGCCAGGCAGCCTCTACCTCCTCTTACCCAACAGTCTTGTCCTCCTTCCACCCAAAATTCCCAATCTTCCCAGAACAATAAACCCAACTGTCCCTGCTCCCCAGAGCTGTTCTCCCTTCCTTTGACTGTACCGCAACCTGCCCCTCCATTTCGCGATTCCACGGACCTAACAGACGAGTATCTGTGTCCAGATGCTCAAACACTAGAGTCTCCTCCATTCCATCTCCGGTCGATTTGGTGGCGGATGACCAGCAACCCACCCTCATCGACGACGATGAGACGCAGTTGCTGTCAGGGCAGCCAGTTGACATGCGCATTGTGCAGGAGGAGGAGGCGAGACAGGAGTTGGAAGAGGAGGTGGTGGACGACGAGGACACCGACCCCACCTGGACAAGGCAGATGTCAAGCTGGGAAAGTAGTGTGGATGTTGAGGCAGGTGCAGCACCAAAAAGGGTAGCTAGAGGCAGAGACATGTCCAGAGGCAGAGGTCAGCTGCTTTGCCGAAGCCAGGCCAGACCCGGAATGTCCGAAGATGTTCCCTTTTGTACCCAGCCCAGAAAAACTCCCCCATCGAGGGCACGTTTCTTGAAGGTGTAGAGTTTTTTCAAGGAATGCGCCGAGGACAGATATAGTGTCGTCTACACAATTTGCCTCTCGAAATCGAGTAGGGGCCCTGAGAAGAGCAACCTGTCCACCACTTCAATGCACCGTCATTTGGAATCCAAGCAATGGAATCAGTGGCAGGCAGCAACGGCAGGACAAACGTCGCCCGCCGTTCATGCCACTGCCTCTGCTCACAGTGCTGGCGATGCACTCCAGAGGACGAGCCAGGACATCACTTCATCTGCCACCGCCACTTTGTTGACTTCTCCCTCATCCTCCCCTGTTTCTGTCTTATCTCCTTCTCCTGCACCATCAAAGGCACCATCAGGCGCTTCTTTACAACAACCCACCATCTCTCAGACATTGGAGGGCCGGCAGAAATACACCGCTAACCACCCACCCACGCAAGCCTAGAACGCCAACATCGCTAAACTGCTGGCCCAGGAGAGGTTGGCGTTCCGGCTTGTTGAAACTCCCGCCTTCCCGGACCTGATGGCAACTGTGGCACCTCACTATGCCGTCCCTAGCCGTCTCAACTTCTCCCGGTGTGGCGTCCCCGCCTTGCACCAGCACGTGTCACTCAACATCAGGTGGGCCCTTAGTTCCGCGCTTTGCTGCAAGGTCCACTTGACCACCGACACTTGGACAAGCGCCTGTGGTCAGGGATGCTGCAGTGCTTATCTTTAATGACAGGCAGGGTGAATGTGGTGGAGTCTGTTCCCCGGGTGCAAACTGGGGTGGCCTATCTCCTCTCCCAGGCCAAAATTCATGGCAGGAGTAGACTGAAACCCTACGACGCTGCAACCTCCACCACAGCTACTAGCGGCAAACGCTAAAACACTGGTGTGGGGAGACGTCAGCAGGCGGTGCTGAAGCTCATCAGCTTGGGGGACAGACAGCACAGTGCCTCCGAGGTCAGGGATGCCATCCTGGCTGAGATGGCATTTTTTTTTCCCTGCTACACCTGGGGCCTGGCATTTTTACGCCTGTGATAATGGCTGGAACCTGGTAGCGGCTCTGGAGCTTGCCAGCCTCCAACACGTTCCATGTTTGGCCCACGTCTAACCTAGTGGTGCAAAGTTTTTTAAAAACATACCCAAATGTACCGAAGCTACTGTTGAAAATGCGGCGCTTGTGCGCCCACTTTTGCAAGTGCACAGGAGTCGCTGCTAGCCTAAAAACACTCTAGCAAGGCCTACATCTGTCCAAACACAGGCTGTTGTCCGTCATTCACACACGCTGAAACCCTACAATACCATATCTTGAGCAGGGTGTGTGAGCTGCACAGACCTTTGATGGAGTTCCATCTACAAAACCCAAGGGTTCCTCAAAGTCAGCAACCAAAGTTTCTGCACCATGAGTTTCCAGGGGTGGCAGAGTTATGGCTAGGGGAAGAGGCACGGATAGGGATGATGTCTAGGGGCAAAAGCAGTGTGGATGTGGAGGCAAGCTAAGCAGGAAAAACTGGGGGTACAAGCTAAGGCATGGACTGGGGTGATGTCTAGGGGCAAAAGCAGTGTGGATGTGGAGGCAAGCTAAGCAGGAAAAACTGGGGGTACAAGCTAAGGCATGGACTGGGGTGATGTCTAGGGGCAAAAGCAGTGTGGATGTGGAGGCAAGCAAAGCAGGGAAAATGGTGGCTAGAGGCAAAGGGATGTCCATAGGCAGCAAGGGCAAAGATGCAAAACTCTCCCGTTTCAAGAATTTTCCTGACTTGTTTCCCCACAAAACATTCCTGGGAGGAGGGCTGAAACACCACCCTCCTCCTCCTCCGCTGTTAGATTGACCCCAGCTACGAGCTGAAAACGCTGCAACACTGGTGTGGGGAGACGTCAGCAGGCTGGGCTGAAGCTCATCAGCTTGGGAGACGGACAGCACACTGCCTCTGAGGTCAGGGATGCCATCCTGGATGAGATGGCAATTTGTTTATCCCTGCTGCCCCTGGGGCCAGGTTTTTTAGCTTGTTGGAGGGCTCTGGAGCTTGCCAGCCTCCAACACGTTCCATGCCTGGCCCACATGTTCAATGTAGTGGTGCAATGATTTTTTAAAAACATACCCCAAATTAGCTGAGCTAAGGGTGAAAGTGCGGCACTTGGACACCCACTTTCCCAAGTCTACAGTACCTGGAGCTAGCCGCAATACACTCCAGCAAGGCCTACATCTGCCTGAAGCACCTACTGTTGTGCGAGGTCACCACACGTTCTAACCCTAGATACCGTATGTTCAGCAGGGTGTGTGAGCAGCAGAGACCTTTGATGGAGTACCAGCTACAAAACCCAAGGGTTCCTCAGAGTCAGCTCCCTCACTTTCTGCACCATGAGTTTCCATGGGTGGCAGACTTATGGCTAGAGGCACAGGCATGGATAGGGGTGATGTGTAGGGGCAAAAGCAGTGTGGATGTGGAGGCAAGCTAAGCAGCAAAAACTGGGGGTACAAGCAGCCGGTGACATCATCACTGACAAGCACAGCTGTCTGTCAGCTGACAGGCTGACTTTCACCAAAATGAACAGACAATGGATAGACTCATCATATACATGTCAGTTACATGACAAATTTAGTGCAATTTGCAAGTCCAAGATGGTTTGGAGATCTGCGGAGAGGAATCTCACCACCTCTTGCGGGTGCCATCATTTGGAAGGCAAGCCCTGGGCTCAGTGGGTGAGAGCAAGCGCAGGATAATCGTCGTTTGGCCTGGCGGCCACTGCCTCTTCCACTGTTGACAGGGCTGGCGCTGCAGTCCAGACCAGGAGCCAGGACACCTCCACATCTGCCTCTGACACTTTGGGGAGTTCACCCTTATCCTCACCTTTTCCTGCCATTTCTCCTTTTGCCCGCGCCATCATGCGCCTCTTCCCAGCGACTCCCCATCTCCCAAGCCTTTCATTTCATGCTAAAGTACAGCGCAACCCACCCACATGCCCAAGGCTTCAACGGCCTCATCTCAAGAAATCTGGCCCAGGAGATGTTGGAATCCCGGCTGGGGGACACTCTGCCCTTTTTGGGCAGAGTGTCTACTGCGCCACCGCACTGTGCCGTCCACACCAGCACTTTCCCCCAAACATGAGGCGGTCCCTAAATTCAGCGCTTAGCCCTAAAGTTCCATGTGACCAGTTACGAATGGACAAGTGCATGCGGACAGGGACGCTACCTTTCAATTTGGGCACAGTGGTTGAATGTAGTTGAGGCGTGGACCGGGTCGCAAAATGTGGTGGCCTGACTTGTCTCCCCACACAACATTCCTGGGAGGAGGGCTGAAACACCACCCTCCTCCGCTGTTAAATTGACCCCAGCTACGAGCTGGAAACGCTGCAACACTGGTGTGGGGAGACGTCAGCGGGCCGTGCTGAAGCTCATCAGCTTGGGGGCCAGACAGCACACTGCCTACAAAGTGAGTCATGCCATCCTCGATGAGACGGCAATGTGGTTTTTGCCACTGCACCTGGGCCCAGGCATGTTGTCATGTGTGATAATGGCCGTAACCTGGGATTGGCTCTGTAGCTTGGCAGCCTGCAACATATTCCATGCCTGGGCCACGTTTTTAACTCATTGCTGCTAATCTTTTGAAAAAGGTACCCCAATGTTCCTGAGCTACTGGTGAAAGTGTGGCGCTTGTGCGGATAGTTTTTAAAGTGTATAGTTGCCGCTGCTAGCCTCTATGCACTCCTACAACGCCTGTACCTGCTGGAACAACGGCTGTTGTGCGACGTCTCCACACTGCTGGCACTAAACATATCATGTGTTGAGCAGAGTGTGTGAGCAGCACAGACCTTTGATGTAGTTCCAACTCCAAAACCCTCGGGTTCGTCAAAGTCAACTCCCTCAGTTGCTCAACCATGAGTGGCCATGGGTGGCAGACTTATGTGAAATCCCATCCCATCCATTGCACTGGACACGAAACATTAGCATGCGCTCAGCACAACTTCGGATATGGCAGATGCGTTAAGCAGGGTGCAGGGTACAACACAGACCAGGCCCGAGCACCAGGAACAGGTGTTAGAAATACTGCAGCATCTGCCATTTCCTTCCAATTTTGGGGTTTTGGACCCGCCACCGACTTGTCTGGACCTAAGTGGGGATCATGAGACACAGTTGCCATCAAGGCAAGCTGTGGTCATGTGCGGTTTGCAGTAAGGGGGCAGTGCGCAATTGGAAGAGGAGTTGGTGGATGACGAGGCCACCGACCCCACATGGACAGGGGTGATGTCTAGGGGCTAAAGCAGTGTAGATGTAGAGGGAAGCTAAATCAACAAAAAACCTGGGTAGAAGCAAAGGCATAAACTGGGGTGATGTTTAGGGGTGAAAGCAGAGTAGATGTGGAGGGAAGCTAAGCAGCAAAAACAGTGGGTAGAAGCAAAGGCATGCAAAACTCTACCCTGTTGGAAGACTTATTCCTAGGTCTGGAACACGTTAATGGCCCCCCTGGACAAATTACTGCCACTCAGGGGCCTAGTGTCACCAGGAGGGACAAGTATAGGCGCATGTTGTGGGAATACCTGGCCGACACCAGCTCTGTCCTCTCCGATCCCTCTGTGCTCTACAGCCTAAACTTATTTTCTCATCTTTTTTTCTGAACTGCACATCTCTTGCCTGCTTCCTTTGGGATCTTAGAAATGGTGGTCCACTTCCACAGATGGTAACTTCAATAGACAGTGTAACGGGAGTAGCTGAGGGATCGCTGTCTTAACCACTTTTTGGCACAAAATTAACTTCCAAAGCCAAATATGGTGCAAGTATATGATGCAAGGACACCTACACACCTATCTCTGACACATTGGGGAGTTCACCCTCATGCGCCCTTTTGGCCTGCACCATCATGCGCCTCTTCCCAGCCACTCCACATTTCCCAAGCTTTTCATTGCAGGCAGAAGTACAATACAACCCACCCCCATGCCCAAGCCTGTAACAGCCTCATCGATAAACTGCTGGCCCTGGAGATGTTGGTGTTTGTTTATGCTTCTGGAGACCCAGGCCTTCCGTCAGCAGATGGCAGCTGGGGCACCTCCCTATGCTGGGCCTAGCCGTTACTACTTCTCTTGGTGTGCTGTCTCTGCCTTGCGCCTGCATGTGTCCCATAACATCAGTCGGGCCCAGAGCTCTGCGCTTTGCTGCAAGGTCCACTTGACCACCGACACATGGACAAGCGCCTGTGGTCAGGGATGCTGCAGTGCTTATCTTTAATGACAGGCAGGGTGAATGTGGTGGAGTCTGTTCCCCGGGTGCAAACTGGGGTGGCCTATCTCCTCTCCCAGGCCAAAATTCATGGCAGGAGTAGACTGAAACCCTACGAAGCTGCAACCTCCACCCCAGCTACTAGCGGAAAACACTGTAACACTGGCATGGGGAGATGTCAGCAGGCCGTGCTGAAACTGATCAGCTTGGGGGACAGACAGCACAGTGCCTCCGAGGTCAGGGATGCCATCCTGGCTGAGATGGCATTTTTTTTTCCCTGCTACACCTGGGGCCTGGCATTTTTGCGCCTGTGATAATGGCTGGAACCTGGTAGCAGATCTGGAGCTTGCCAGACTCAAACACGGTCCACGCATGGCCCACGTTTTCCAACTTGTTGGTGCCATGTTTCTTTGAAACCTACACCATTGTGCCTGATATACAGGTCAAAGTGGGGCCATTTTCGTAAGTGAGAACTAGCCTCTGCTAGGCAGAAAACATTCAGAGCACACTCCTCTCATCTTCGCACCGTTGGCTGGCGGAGGAAGACGAGGGGGTTGGAGTGGCATCTGATGTCCCTATCCCACACGAGGCTAGAGGGTGCACTTCAGTGCATCCCATTGCTTCACCACAAATGGTGTGAAGGGGAGTGGAAAATGGAGGAAATGGAGAGTGACCCTTACAGTTGGGGCCAGCAAAGGCATGCCAAGTAATACACTGGCACACATGGCTGACTTCATCTTGGGTTGCTTTTCAACACATATTTCACATCATGAAGAACAAATAATACTGGATTTTTTCAAGCCTCGAACCCCGGTCTAGGTCTAATGTCTGTTCCTTTCTTATATTAGGGGAGAGGGAAAAAAAATTACTTCAGTGATACGTTTAGCGTACATAGACTGACTATTAATGTGTATCCCACTTAGTGTTGTTAGGGTTACACACCGTCACAACCTGGCTAAAGCTTCTATAGCTGTTAATAAAGTCAACATAACTTTACGGTATCCAAAAAGACAGCTGGTACCGACAGAGAGCAAGACAAATGTCACCCAAAGCTGTGAGCTCTGAACACCCACAGTGACTTTGGCGTCATCATCATTATAAGGGAGCGTGTGGTAATAAATAACTTGGCAGTGCCTAAAACCCAAAAAGCTTATACAACTATATTTACATTAAGATACACAAATGAAACTTTTCAGTAGCATGTCATGAGACAAGCTGATAAGCTCTTCCTTTGTGCAGTGCTATTTGAAAGTTAAACGCTGCCTTTATTTTAATTCTGGAGAAGGTGCAGACATTAGATTTAGAACATGTTGTCTTCATTGTCCAAATCCTCTATATAGGTAACGTGTTTTTCGGGCCGAGCTGTCTGGGAACGAGCTGGTGCAGCACTGACAACCTGGGTGAATATGGCAAGAGCCTGAGATGTAGGGTGAATGAATCCCCAAATTATTTGTGGAATTCCCAGTGAGACAATGGCACTGTATACCAGTAGCAAAAATTGTGGGTGCACGTAACCCCCATATATTCTTTGAATTCCCAGTCAGACAATGGCACTGTATACCAGTAGTAAAAATTGTGGGTGCACATAACCCCAATATATTCTTTGAATTCCCAGTGAGACAATGGCACTGTATAGCAGTAGCAAAAATTGTGGGTGCACATAACCCCCATATATTCTTTGAATTCCCAGTCAGACAATGGCACTGTATACCAGTAGTAAAAATTGTGGGTGCACATAACCCCCATATATTCTTTGAATTCCCAGTCAGACAATGGCACTGTATACCAGTATTAAAAATAGTGGGTGCACATAACCCCAATATATTCTTTGAATTCCCAGTCAGACAATGGCACTGTATAGCAGTAGCAAAAATTGTGGGTGCACGTAACCCCCATATATTCTTTGAATTCCCAGTCAGACAATGGCACTGTATACCAGTATTAAAAATAGTGGGTGCACATAACCCCAATATATTCTTTGAATTCCCAGTCAGACAATGGCACTGTATAGCAGTAGCAAAAATTGTGGGTGCACGTAACCCCCATATATTCTTTGAATTCCTAGTCAGACAATGGCACTATATACCAGTAGTAAAAATTGTGGGTGCACATAACCCCAATATATTCTTTGAATTCCCAGTGAGACAATGGCACTGTATAGCAGTAGCAAAAATTGTGGGTGCACGTAACCCCCATATATTCTTTGAATTCCCAGTCAGACAATGGCACTGTATACCAGTAGTAAAAATTGTGGGTGCACATAACCCCCATATATTCTTTGAATTCCCAGTGAGACAATGGCACTGTATACCAGTAGTAAAAATTGTGGGTGCACATAACCCCAATATATTCTTTGAATTCCCAGTCAGACAATGGCACTGTATACCAGTATTAAAAATTGTGGGTGCACATAACCCCCATATATTCTTTGAATTCCCAGTGAGACAATGGAACTGTATAGCAGTAGCAAAAATTGTGGGTGCACGTAACCCCCATATATTCTTTGAATTCCCAGTCAGACAATGGCACTATATACCAGTAGTAAAAATTGTGGGTGCACATAACCCCAATATATTCTTTGAATTCCCAGTGAGACAATGGCACTATATACCAGTAGCAAAAATTGTGGGTGCACGTCACCCCAATATATTCTTTGAATTCCCAGTCAGACAATGGCACTATATACCAGTAGCAAAAATTGTGGGTGTATATAGCCCCAATTCTATTGCTAGGGGACTTGCAGGGTATTTCTGGGGTGAAGGTGGGGGGGCACACCGTTGGAACGGGTATCGGGGGTATATATCGGGTATACGGGAATACACTGACAGTGTATTCCATTCAGGATCCTGGGAAAGCTGGGTTGCGGCGATTGAGCCCGTCAGTGCCACGTTACACTGACAAGCTTCTCCCTGGAATTTAGCTCTTACAAGAGCTGTTGTGGTTGTCTTCTCCTTCCTATCTAGCCTGTCCCTGCCTACCCAGAATCTAACCCCTAGCTAACTGGACGGAAACCTCCGTCCCCGGTGAATTGCAAGCTCAGAATGACGCGAAGCTGGGCGTCGCTGTTCTTTTAAATTAGAGGTCACATGTTTTCGGCAGCCAATGGGTTTTGCCTACTTTTTTCAACGTCACCGGTGTCGTAGTTCCTGTCCCACGTACCCTGCGCTGTTATTGGAGCAAAAAAGGCGCCAGGGAAGGTGGGAGGGGAATCGAGTAATGGCGCACTTTACCACGCGGTGTTCGATTCGATTCGAACATGCCGAACAGCCTAATATCCGATCGAACATGAGTTCGATAGAACACTGTTCGCTCATCTCTAGTCATTAATAAAGTTTTGTAATTTACTTTTTCAAAAAAATTTGGCTACTTTCAGTGAAATTCTTCAATTTCTTAATTTTTGCCCTTGCTTTGCTATTGCTTCTCATTGTGTATAGTGTATGGGCTTGTGTTTATTGCATGGAAAATGAAGGTGGCGGCGGATCACTTCAGATAGACTCTTCTGGTGTTGTATGAAAGAAAGGATTCCCATCTTTCATAAGACATTAAGGATGTTGTTCTATCTGTACTGTTTCTAGAGATATCAGGGGCTGAAAATACACTCGGGATTGGAATATTAGCATGCAGCAGCATATAAATATCCCTATCCTCAGTGTTTAGTTACACTTTCACAATTTGTGATTATTTTATGAAAATCTTTAAATTCCCCTGGTATGTTTGTAAATTATTAAATTCTTCTATTATCCATGTAATAATAATTCTTGAGCATCTTTTTATTTCTAAGAGTATAGTGTGACCTTCCTCTGTTAAGAAGTCTCTATTAGGGTTGAGCTGATCCTGACTTTTCAGGATCGATTTTAAAATCTGATTTCCGATCATTTTTTATTCGAACCCGATCTCGATCCCAATTCCGATCCCAATGCAAGTCAATGGGATTTTTGTATTAATTGGAGATCGGATTTTAAAAGCAATCCTATTCACTATACAGCATGGAATCTAACAATTGTTAGAATCCACGCTGTGTAGTGAATCACTAAGTAGCTAGAGGATTTTTTTTAATCCTCTGTCTGCTTAGTCCCCCCTGGTGTCCACTTACCTGCAGAGATGGCTGGTCCGGTGCCTGGTGTTCTTCGCCTCGCTACCGCTCCAGCTGCAGTCTTCTTCTCTCTTCGTTGCCCCCTCTCTGCCAGATTAGGAGAGTGTGGGCGGGTTAGGAGAGTGTGGGCGGGTACTGGGAGGGGAGACGTGACGTCTCCCTGCCCTGTACCCGCCCACACTCTCCTAACCCGCCCACACTCTCCTAACCTGGCAGGGAGGGGGCCGCGAGGCGAAGAAGACTGCAGCTGGACCGGCAGCAAGGCGAACAGCAGCGGAGCAGCCATCTCTGGAGGTAAGTAGCTATGAGACATGTTAGTTTAGTCTCCCTTTAGAATGAATGGAGGCAGCCGGCGCGCTTCCATTCATTCCTATGGAACCGCAGCAGAGCCTTCACACTGAGTATACACTATATACTCAGTGTGAAGGCATTGTGGGAAATACTACCAATCCCGATCCCACCTAAAAAGATCGTGTTCGGAATTCCGATCGCGATCGTGAAATTTTTTCGATCGCCGATTGGAATCCGTTTTTTTCCGAAGACGATCGCTCAACCCTAGTCTCTATGTAAACTGACAACTGGATGCTACCATTCACATTGTGAAATGGATGTGCAATTTCACACTCAGCACCAAGTGGACACTGTCAGACAGTCTCACTTGGGGAATACTTCTCCAATTGGTAACACCTAGTTGTCAATTTATGCATACGTTTATGGAAAGAACTATGGTGGAGTTATAAGTAAAGATGTTCCGGAATTATTACATGGAGAATACAGTAAATGTATTTACTGAAACAGACAAGTCATGAGAGCTGACACATTCTTTTTATATAGCACTGTATAGCTTGGTATACAATATAGGCAGTACTCTGTGACCTATATCCATCAGCAAGAGCTGCACAAATCTCTTTGCTGGTTTATTACAGTGTTTATTCCAAAATCGTGACTATTTACTGTAAGGCTGGGTTCACACTACCTCCGCTGTCCACCCCGGGGTTTCTATTATCAACCCTGGAGAAACTGGACAGGGGACTGCTTGCCAGCGGTCAGCTTTAAAACCCATTCATTTGAATGGGTTTTTAAAGGTGACAGCCAGTGTCCGTATGCAGCCTATCTGCCTGGAAACCAGTATTTTTGCATGGGAACAAAGTCATGCAGGACTTTGTGTCCATGCAAAACCCCCCAAAAAGAAACAGTTTCCAGGCAGAGAGACCGCATATGAACACAGTCGATCAACTTTAAAAACATTCAAGTGAATAGGCTTTAAAGCTGACCACTGACGAGCCGTTCCCTGTCCAGCACTGACAAGCATTGTACAACCAAGACCCTTGTGCCAGTATGTGCAGTATGTGTTGGATGAGAACACAATAAACTTGTGACAAAATGTCATCTGTATGGCTTCTGTCAATGTCATTTCTACTGTAGTATGGTCATGTCTGTTAGCACTTATTTTGGCAAAAAGATGACATATTGTAGAATGACCATTTGAGTATTTATCTAGTACTTGTTCCATGCTGAAGGTATGGTAGCGGTGTGAATTCTACAAGGTGATTTACTTTTGAAAACCCTGTACGTTTTCTACTCAGCTCAGGGTCTGACCATTGTGCCGCTGAGCTAGAAAGTGTATTTTATATGTATCTGTCATGAACACTGTAAATTCCTACTAAATTCTCACTAAATTCTGTAGTTTATTACCAGTATGAATTAGAATTCCCTCTCTTCAGAACTCTGCACACTTGTCACAGCCAGTGTTTTAATTACTTAGAGTAAAGCTACTATTTATCATTGGCGATCTGCTGTAATTCATGAATTAATCCTCACTTTAGAGACCTTAATAAAAAACCTTAATATGAACTATCACTGGAGATCATTTTAGTAGTCCCATTTAATAGTTTAAGTACATCAATTGGCTCTCACCCTGCACCTTTCTGTCAGGAACATAGCAGAAAGCCAATGCTCACAGCCACAATAACTACATTTAGGCTAAGGCCCCACCCATTGATTTAAATGTGTACGCGCGTTAAATGGAACCCTTTGAAGTCAATAGGATTCTATTTTGCAGCGCTGATTTTTATGCGAGTTATTGTGCAAGAATCAGCGCCGCGTTACTCCGTGTGAATGCACCCTTAAAGTCCCTGCGAGTCTAGTGAATCCCATCCACACATTGCAGAAAAATACCTGCAGTGGAAATGGTTGAAGAAATACTGATGTGCAATGCAGAGTTAATCAGCTTTTTGTGGATATGCAAATCGGTCAGCAAGTACAACTGGGACAGGGCCAGATTTACGAGATTTGCCTACAGAAAGATGCAAGTAACATGGTAACATAATTGTTACTTACTACTGTCCCTTTAACTGTGATTGACATTTTCAGCCTCTACCTGTGTCATTCTGTCTATAAGGAAAACTGGACCTCCGCCAATGCCTTTGCAGATTTGCATATCTATAAAAACATGATTTCTGCATTGCTTCATTAGATTATGGCCATACACAGTCACATACAATATAGGCATCTATAGTATATTGCAGAATCAAGCTAGTGTTCTCACACAATACATCTCAGAATATGCTCTGCCAAAAGGAAAGGTAAGTGGGAAGCGCCTGTATTTATATACACTGGAATATACAGTATGTGATAACATGTATAATATATGCCTATCTATCTATCTATCTATCTATCTATCTATCTATCTATCTGTCTGTCTGTCTGTCTGTCTGTCTGTCTGTCTGTCTGTCTGTCTATCTATCTATCTATCTATCTATCTATCTATCTATGCAGTTATCACCAGCAGCTAGGTTTGGCCAAGTAAACCCACATTGCTTATATTTCCCTGTTTCAGGCGATTACAGCCGATAAGTGATCCTAATGATAAAACAAAACCTATTTGTCCTTGTTGGAATCCCGAACGTACCAGTCTGAAATGGCTTTGATTTTCAAGTTCGTTGTGCAAGTAATGACATTTTAATAGATTAATTCAGAATGTAGACAGATTGAATTCAGATCTGCCAGACTGACAGAATCGCGCATATAGTTGACAGGTCCAATGATTAATTTAGTGTCGGCCTCTTCAAAGCTCATGGAAAAAAGGCAGATGGAAAATGAAAATGAATGTTGCCTCATGGCATGCACAATATAACAAAGTGGCGAGTATTAACTTACTGTCTTCAGTCCACAATACAAACTAACAAACTGTTTTTTAATTGTATGATTTACTCATAACCAATCTTTGGGGGAAAATTTATTCACTCGGTTAAGTTACATTTATAAAAAAAAAAAAAAAAAAAAATCCTACCTTGTGGTAATTTTATGTAGTTCTAGAATATGAATAATTTTCAGCAAATTCATTCATATCTCTATAAACACAGTTCAGAACCATAAGGGCTCATTCACACGGGGCAAGAGGGGGCGGATTTTGGTGCTGAATCCACGTCATAAATCACCCCCTCACAATAGACCGATAGCTTACTTTTTTCCGTGAGCGAGCTGCCCTTTCTTTAGGTGGATTCCTTGCGGCAGCACACTCCAGACTAGGCCCATTCATTTGGGCCTACTCCGAGTGGGAAGTCACGACTGTCGGAAGCAGCAACAGTCGTGGTAGGCGCATTTTGGCCCTATTCTTCTTCTCATGTCAGAATCATGACCAAAATCCACCATTCTGCGACCCGTGTGAACGGGGCCTTAAAAGGTACTTTTCACCCCCTCCAGCAACTCCAGATCTTTCCATTTGTTAAAGCTACTGCTCTTGTCAGGCAGGGAGGTGCGATTTAAGCTGGGGCCCCACATGGCGTAAGCGTTTTACAGTTCCTTCAGGATTCACTAGAATCCCATCCACACCCTGTGAAAAAATATGTGCTGCAGAATGCTACAATTTCGAAAACCGTTGCGATTTTGGAAATCACAGCTTGTCAATTATACTTACGGAAATGCCAGCAGTTTCCCTATAGGTATACAGGAAGCAGAAAGTTTTCAGAGAAAACCTTGATGTGATATCATAGGTAATCTTTATATCAGAAAGCTGGAGATAACCATGTTGGAGAACTTCTATCGTGGTATACAGTAGAGATGAGCGAACACTAAAATGTTTGAGGTTCGAAATCCAATTCGAACAGCCGCACACTGTTCGACTGTTCGAACGGGTTTCGAACCCCATTATAGTCTATGGGGGGAAATGCTTGTTTCAGGGGTAGGCAACATTCGATCAAATTCTACTTACCAAGTCCATGAGTGAGGGTTGGGCTGGATTCTTCTCCCTGCGCAGCGTCCCCGCGTCCTCTTCCGGCCATGAATTCACTCTGCTAGGCATCGGGCCTAGGCAGAGCCGACTGCGCATGCGCGGGCATGCGCAGTCGGCTCTGACCAGGCCCGATGCCTAAGCAGAGTGAATTCAGAGTGGGAAGAGGACGCGGGGACGCTGCGCAGGGAGAAGACTTCTAAAGGTAAGAGAAGAACCAACGTTGATTGGCAATGTATAGCATTCTGCCAATCAACGCTGGTTCTGCATCGAATCCTAACTTCGAACAGCTAGTAGTATTCGATCGAGTACGAGTATTACTAATATCGTAGTATTTGATCGAATACCTACTCGATCGAATACTACTCGCTCATCTCTAGTATACAGTAGTGTTGCTATATACAACAAAAACATTTCTGTCTTGTAGCTATATTGTATTCAATAACTAGTCATCCAGGTCCAGGAGAAAAGGGGTATGGAAAGTGTAAAAGTGCAGATTTTCAGGTTCAGATACTTTATTGATGCAAAATCCAAACTTGTTGAGTGTACAGTCTATACTGTATCACAGCAATGTGTAGGAGTAGTGCCCTTTCTTAGGCTATGGATGTATGGACTGGGTCAGCTCTACATATCACATGAAGCGTTCTTCAGTACACGGTGACATAAAGCTCACATAGTTACACTTCCTGATTTAATGTTCAGATTTTTATGTTTACTATTGTTGTGCTAGACATCTGTTTCTCCTGATGCTTATTATGAATTGTATTGAAATGTGGGTTTTTATAGATCTGCTGCATGGTTAATGACAATGCACATATTTCTTCCTATAAATACCATAGTCCATCTACCTTTGGGTTTTAATGTTGATTTTAATTTGTCTTTTGGTAATTTCATGAGGGTTTTGTGTTCTTCATCTGTAGCGAATGACTGTCACTTAAACATATCGCATAGTGTGACTGAGGAAAATAACTTTGGATAACAGACTGCTAATGGGTAACTAGTGATTCAGGCATAATGCATATTAAAATGTGTTGGCCTTTCTTTCTTGCCACTTATACGCGGGGATAGCACATGCTTTTTTGTAATCATAGAGCCATTTGGACAGGCTGGCAGTTTAATACAGACCATAACCATATGTGTTGCATGATATGACATATGGACAAAGTGGAGATTATTCTTCAGGCCTTACCGGCTAATCGCTCATCTTGACAAGCTTATGTTTCACACACTAAGAAATGTCAACCAGAGAAATGTGATCTTTCACAACAACAAAATTGAACAAAAAAAAAACTGAATCGGTTTTTAGGCATTTTGCAGTGAAGAGATAACATTGCTGGCCTGCACATCGGTACATGCATGTTACAGAAGTAACCATAAATAGTAATAAGATGCAAAATACGCAAATTATAACAGGCATAAAGTATATAAATGGTTAAAGGTCAGTTTTATTGTGGTCAGTCAGCGATGACCATCTCAGCATGGGACATTGTGCTGACATCAGAGAGCTATAATAGTCACTCGCCAGATTATTGAGAACTGCCAAAGTGTCAGCTCAATAGAGACAGCAGAATATATTCCCTTACATAACAGATCTTACAGCTCAGTTAGCATGACATTGTCAAAGAGGACACTTATAGTTGACCGTGTGAATGTTTAAAATTGTTTGCACATTTACATGCCTGAATGGGTTTTTATTAAAATATTAGCATAAGCAGTATTTGAACATAGATATTTTTAGATCTAAAATGTGCCATATTATGGCATACTATGTAAGTTGGGATTTAGTATTAGAAATAAGCGAACCATACAAGATTTGTTTTGATGAATATTCTGAGGTTCAGCTCTCTGGCTCACTTCACTTCTTTGGTAAGTACCATAATTGCTATTATTATAGTCTGAGGGCTCCTCAGATCCCAGAGTATAATAAATGGAGGACCAGGGGAGGTGAGTAAAAATAACTAACCTGCGATGTTAGCCAGAGTCCGAAAGAGGGAAACACTGGACACCATAAGTATACCCAGTAGAGCTTGGGCAATGTGGGTATGACTGTTATTTTTACATCCTTCCACTCCTCCCGCTTTCTCAAGATTAACATGGAGAAAACGGAGTTCATCATCTTCACCCCACCCCGTATGGCCCCTCCACCTGACCCATCTATCGAAGTTAATGGAACCACAATTACCCCTGTCCCATGGGCCCGATGCCTTGGGGTAACCCTGGACTCCGACCTATCGTTCAAGTCACACGTTCAAACCCTCAACACTTCCTGCCGCCTCCAACGCAAGAACATCCATCGAATCCGCTCCTTCCTCACCCCTGAAACCACTAAGATGCTCATCCAGGCCCTTTTAATCTCCCACTTAGATTACTGCAACACCCTTGTCCATGGACACAGCTAACACCATCGCCCCCCTCAAGTCCACCTTAAACTGTGCTGCTCGTTTAATCCACCTCACCCCCCCTATCTTCATCAGCTGCTCCCCTATGCCAGTCCCTCCACTGACTACCCATAGCCCAGCGAATTGAGTTCAAGCTACTAACGCTAACATACAAAGCCATCCACAACCTGTCCCCTCCGTATATCTCCAACCTAATCTCCCGCTACCTGCCCACACGTAACCTCAGATCCTCCAAAGACCTCCTACTCCGCTCTACTCTCATCCGCTCCTCACACAACCGTCTCTAAGACACATAAGACTGACCCCTACAATCACAGGCTTCAAGAAGGCCCTGAAGACTCACCTATTCAGGAAGGCCAACAACCTATCATCTCACTGACATCTGTACAGTCTCCCCCTCTCCTTCTGTCTCTACCCCCTTCCCCCATAGATTGTAAGCCCTCGCGGGCAGGGTCCTCTACCCCACTGTGCCACTCGGTCATTGTTAGTATTATATCTACCTGTATATTCTGTGTATTGTATGTAACCCCCAAATGTAAAGCACCATGGAATTAATATAATAATGTAAAGCACCATGGAATTAATGGTGCTATATAAATAACACATATACAATATAGCACAGCTAGGCTGCATTGAAAGGTTTTCTCATTTACGAATAAGTTCAAACAGAGTCATTCGGACTGATTTTGGGGTGGATTGCACTGTGATATTCCATCCTGAGCCTACGTCCACTTGTATTTAATAGGAGACAGTGACCAAAGCCGGCCGCTGAACAAGTAGCTGTCTTGCTCAATCTTGCTGCAGATTCTGTGACTGATTCAGCTGCAGAAGCTGCTGTGTGAAAACCTATTCATTTGAGGCTAAGCAGCAAGTAAAAGCACTACTAGATGGGAAAGCTGAAACTTGGCTGTGACTTACAAAGTCAAGGGCTGGAAAGTTGGGAAGGATTTCAGGCAGAAGTCCACTTCAAATTTCTCTTCACTTTCGCTTGTGTGAACAGACTGCAATGCTTTCACTTGCTCTCCGTTCTCCTCTTTCCTTCACTCCCTGGTTTCAATGTCAATTTGGTGGGCAGGCTTAGCCTATGTGATGGTCAATTCCGGTCAGTGTGCTCCAAAACTAAACTGAAATTGTTATCTCTGAATGTGCATACAAAAATAATAACGGCACTTGTCAAGCATTGTCCTAGTTCTTATCAGGCCTCAACAGCTAAATGTATTTTGCAGAGCTGACAGACTGCTATATTAGCTATAATGGACTAATGTCACCAGCAAAACCACTGCAGCTAGATGGTCGAGGTGGTCTGAAACCTAAACAACAAGCTGTAAACACTGAGAAGCTTCATCTTTATGATACTGGAGATGGGAATATCCTGTATACATTACACACTGAACCACACCTATATTGCAATGCACATGCCAATCAACATACCATGCAATGGTATCAGTGAGTGGGAAAAAGGGGGAAAGCAAGGGGAACCATGGGCTCCAAATCCTTATTGAAAGACAGAGAAACCGTGGGAGAAGGGAATTAAAGCTCATCTTCATTGTTAGAATAGTTTGCCCATTTAGTCAAAAGAACATCTGTAAAACCTGACTGCTTTTGGATGGTAACATGTGGCTCCCAGTCAGCATTCCACTTCAATGTGCTGGAGTTGAGGTTAGAGCCCTTTGCAGGTCATTGAAGCACCCAGCTAGCCACACTTTCTATATGGCCCTTGCTGTATGCGCTGGGGCACAGTCTAAATACTCTTGGCTATATGATGTATGTGAGATGACAGGAGCTTAGTAGCCAGTGTCCCTCATAATAACCAGGATTATGAGTGTCCTCTTAAAGTATGCAGAATGATAAGTGCACTTACTGTATATCCAGTTACACACTCTACAATTCATTAGAAGGATCTACGTACAGTACATTTCTATGCAGAACACCAGCCAAACAAATAAAGGTTGTCAAAGTGATTCATCCCTTTTAAATCTTTAATACATGTGCTGTACTGTAGCTATGTCTGTTTGCATTCCTAATTCATTGCAAAGCAAGGACTCTCTGCTGCTTCTCCTTTGTAGTGAAAGACATTGACTTCAGGAAAAAAAAAAGAAAGAGACTGAATAGGATTTGAATTGCTCAAGCATATTATTCATCATACAAATATTCAAGGTTTTAGAATATTAGATGTCGAAAGTTTTCTATAGGGATTATATCTATTTACATATATAATGAATAAAACAAGATCAGAGACTGGAAACAAATAGATTTACTACAAATTGGCTGTTTTTTGGGATTATTCCAAATAGTTTTTGGCTGCATACCTTTAAAGGGGTTGTCCCATGAAAAGCATCCTATCTATACTGCTAGTTTGTGTGGATTTAAGACATTTCCTAAATACACTTCTTTATTAAAAACTGCTTTGTTTGGCCGCTATCTTAATGTATTTACTTCATTGTTGACACTGCGATTCTATGGCCACTGGGCTTATCTGCTCAGTTCCCAAGTGAGGTAGCTGCCTGCTCTCAGGGGGGGGGGGAGGGAGGGGCTGAGTGCTGGGAGCAGCTCTGAGCTATGTGTGTCTGACAAGCAACGGAGCTCCTCAGATAGGGGAGGTGAGAGCTCCGGGATTACTGTGCTGTCTATCTTCAGCTTTTCCACTTATCAGCCGGTTTAATTGAATTTGGCTGATAAGGGCTGAGATAAGGAGTCCTTTACCTCTGTATGTAATGCAAGCTGACTCAAATCCAGCTCTGCTACATCAGTTTCTACATCAGCTTTATACTGTAGTAATGCATTACAACCAATCAAACATAGCAGATAGCAGAGCAAGTGAAACTCCACCCACCAATGTGCCGAGAAATCCAGGAAATGAAGAGAGCACACAGCCTGCAGGCTGCAGAACAAAAGTTATGGGAATACCCTTTTAACTACATACCTACAAGAGAGGTTTTTACAGATCAGAATATGATGGTTTTTCATTAATATTAATCATTCATATTAAATTGGTGGAGGCCTACAAACGTTATTTACATGTGACTGCGTACCAAAACGCTGTCTACTTAGTTCCAGCACTACAAGATATTGTAAGTCTGTCCCTTTCCCTTGTAAAGGTAGACAGATTTGACCTAGTTGAGTTCCAAAGCAGGCTGAATTGGGTGCAGCATATGGAAGTAGGCTTCAAAGTCCATTTTCCTTGGATAGAAGTGCCCTGTAGAAAAGGTTATAGAGGGGTGGGTACATTACTTTATGTGACCTCTCTCATCTATAAGTTCCACCTGAAGGATTCATGATAAGGGTTACTCTACCTCCTATAAATCTTATATTTTATGTATCATATACGACATAGATGAAGGCAGTACAGCAGTAACAGTTGAAACAATTTGGATACTTTATAGAGAAAATTGCTACCGGAAACAAATATAAGACTAATGTAGGTAGATAATAGGTTACTATGATAACTGATACATTTACTAGGTAACTTTAAGAAGACTCCTTTCATATAGAGCTAAGTAGTGAGTAGTGTTGTAATGTGCTCTTTCCAGCAGATGGCAGCATTTTCCTTCCTATAGCTCTCTGTTACATCAGGTCCTGGGTATTTAGCAGTCTACAGCATTAGTTGAGACTAACAACAACACAATTAAAATGGATTATGTTCTACTGAATTCAATATTTCAGAACTGTCATATTTAGCTTGTATCAATACAGTATACCACTACTTAGGTTACTTGTAGTATACAACACAACTGAAGCTTATTCCCTACAGATTAGTTATGCGGTAGCATGATCAATCAATATTATTGGTTAATGATTATGTCTGTAGGCTTTGAATCTATTATTTACTGCCAAAGATGTCTGAATTCCTGCTACATTGTCATCTTATTGCTGTGCCATTTTTTTTTAGGGTTCATTGCGGCTGATATTAAAGGAACTGGATCCTGGACACAACTGTACCTCATTACAGATTATCATGAAAATGGCTCCCTCTACGACTACCTGAAGTCGACCACGCTTGATACAAAAGCCATGCTAAAGCTGGCTTACTCATCAGTCAGTGGGCTCTGCCATTTGCATACTGAAATATTTGGGACAAAGGGGAAGCCAGCGATAGCCCATCGGGACCTTAAAAGCAAGAACATATTGGTGAAGAAAAATGGAACGTGCTGTATAGCAGACCTGGGATTGGCAGTAAAATTCATTAGGTTAGTAATATAAGATAATTAGGTTAGTACATAATATGTTATTTGCTAGTTCACTGAAGCATTACCAATGTCTTTGAACTCCCTCTTGTTCTGTCTTCTTTTCCTCCCCCTCCTTCGTCTCTCCCTCTGTCCCTGAGTCAATGACATGATCTTCCTTCCACAATTTGTCAGTGATGTCTTACACTGGAAGGTGCTGTATGATTTGTGCACCATTGTGATCATGACTAAATAGGAATTCCTCTATAATATAAGCATGCTTAAGGAATGAAATTCTAGTTGGACAGCAGCAGGATTACCACCAGATATGCAGCATATGTACAGTTATTTATTCATGACCAACTGCTTAAATAATCCATACAGATGGGGACAGACCATATTGTGTCCAATTACTGATCAATATCAGGGTCAGAGATTCAACTATCACATTAACAATTATCGTTTTGTATGTTCCAAAGTGCACATATCCAAAATCATACTGATGGGTAAAGAAGCTTCCTAGGAATATGGGCCTAGTGTGAATGTGTGAAAGAGATTGAGAATCTCTTCCTGGATTGTTATAGGAAGTCAACCACCTCCCTCCAGAATATTTATCTGCTGCCTCCGCAATACTGAGCACATTACAGTGATAAACATCATACTTCTGTTATGTAGGTCATAAATATATATTTGGAGGAAAAACAACTTAAAATTTTTATACAAATGAGACAGTTTAGGCACTGGGGGCATTCCTTCAATGCTATGCCACTGAGACACTTACCATCTTTTGTCTCCCCGCTCCATGCAGTGAGAGTTGAATCCTCCCATTACCCATCATTCCCCCAGGGCTGACGGTCCGCCTCCAGTGCACCAGCTGCCTCACATAAATGCTGACTTTCTCTAAATCTACAAAAGTGACATGCATAACAAAGTTATGTTGTTTATCACTGTCACAGAACAGAATACCATATTGATCTCATCTGGAAATTGGTTATTTCACGACTCAGTGTAGAACACATTAGTTATAAACAATAGAACTATAGCACAATACAAAAGCATACATAAGGAATGAATAACCTTCTGAACCTTTCCCTTCTACAGCGTTACTGTATGGACCATTTTTGGTTACTTTAGTTTGGGCATTAGGGCCTGGCAATTGTTTTTCTTATTTTTTTTATTCTCCACCTTCCAAAATTCACAACTATTTTTCTGCTGACACAGACATACAAAGGCTTATTCTTTGTTCAAAAAGTTATATTTTAGTTGCCAGCATTTAGTAGTGCATATAATGTTTTGGTTAGCCTTAGGCCCAGTTCACGTCTGCGTTTTTTGGAGCCCACTTGGGGACCCCCGAACAGAAACCTATACACATTAAAAAGTAGTTAGCTAAGAAGCCACATGGACCCCATAGACTATACTGGTGTCCGTGTTGTTTTCAGTTGGTGTCCGCACGATTCATGCAGAGAGAAAAGTACTGGAAACTAAGCAGAAACCACACAGACCCTATTATAGTCTATGGGGATTCGTGTGCTTTCAGTGCTCACCGCTTTTTAATGCACATAGGTTTTCGTTCAGGGGGTCCCCAAAAGGACTCCCACAACGGAATACCGAATGCAGATGTGAATTGGGCCTTAGTTAACATTTCTGTTAGGTCAACGTAAAAAAAAGAAAAATTTGTAAGTCTGTCATTATTTTATTTTTTGTGTTTTGTTTTTATAGCATTCTGCATTATAAACGACATGGTAGTCTGTGTGTCTATATATAGTATATAGCTGTGTAGGGCCCCAAAACCCTTGTCAACAGCAATTACCTATTACTAAAGCTATATTTAGATGTTTATATATACGGTACCCATATACTTGAGGATATTGTTTAAATTGACAGTAATTTGCAGAGTTTTACGCCAGAATACAATGAAGGGTAATTTTACTGTTATTTTGCTGCTCTGAAATGCAACCTAATTTTCTATATAACTCCTTCATTAAAGATTAATTTTATTATTCCACATTCACTTCAATTGATACGCTCTCCGAAAACTGCTCATAAAATATATTCCTTTTAATTTAGGAACACAAACACTAATATATGTTTTTTTTTTCCCTTCCTCGAGTCATTCCATCCCATTAAAATCTAATTTAATGAAATAGGTATTAGGAGACATTCTCGCACTTTAAACAGCTCCGACATTAAGAAAAAAGCTAACATAAAAAAACAATAGAAGCAAATGACTTGTGTTTTATTTACACAGCCCAATTGTGCATCAAAACAAAATTTCTACTAAGCAACCTAGACAATAGCTCTTATTAGAGGCTAATACAGAAGTATAGAGGCAGGGTGGAAGCCGTCCATTCTTTTACATCAAAGTATAGTTCAGCGTTCAGGAAAAGAAATCTGTTCCTGTGTTCGGTAAAGATTTCATTGTTGTAGCTGTCGTTGGGGTTTAGTCAAATGCTAATGAAATGTCAGAAATGGAGCTGATACCCACTGAGTTCTATGTCTAATTGTGGCTGCGCATTTCAATACTTAAATCTAGCCTGCGGAAAGGAAGTCTCTCCACTCTGCTCCTGGTGCACACTGGAAAAAAGGCAAACTATTGTTATTCGTCATGTTATTGCGCTACCAAGCCAATGCAGTTAGGATTCTGACAGTGATTGATTTCTGTTTAGACTGATGGCATACACCCACACTTCACCTTAAACGTCCTGTATGAATATAATAACCATGGCATAATATACCTTCAGCCATATGATGTTCAGGCACTTTATGATGTTTAGAAATTCATTGCAGAAAAACAGCCTTAAATGACTGGGAATACTTTTAGAAGGTATGCACTTATCACAGTTATCGGGTTTTAAAAATTCATCTTAAGATATCATAATATAGAATTCTGAGTAGATAGAAGAGGGTCCAATTCAAGAACGTAAAGGGAGCCTGTCACTAGACCCCAGCATATCAATCCGGCCCCACAGATGGATAGGTTAGGGTCACCTGAATCAAACAGTGTTTCCATCTTGTAAATTGGTGCTTCTGTTGCCGAGATATCGCTGTTTTTGTCAATGTGCAAATTAGCTATTAGGAGCATTAAAGGCAAAAGAGGTAAGAGGCCACACCTTCAATGATCCAAAGAGATCATTTGCATATTGACATAAATAGCGATATCTTGGCAGTGTAGGTACTTATTTACAAGGGGAAAACACTCTTTGAGTCCGGTGACCATAATCTATCTACGTGACTTGATATACTGGGTTCTGGTGACAAATTCATTTTTAGGCTAAGTCCCCTTGTAGCGAGCCGCAGTCAAAAAGTGTCTTTTGATTTTATTACAACCCCAGTTGACATGCTGCAATTTACAAAACTTCTGCAGATTGTGTGCATGGGATTAGCCAGAATAATCCACTTTGCAGGTACTGTAAAAACATCCATGCTGTTTCCACCACAACTAAATTGCGGCATTGATGCTACATGGGGCAATAGCCTTAGATAGTAAGAAGCTCCACCCTATTGCATTAGTGACATCTGCCTCTTTGTCACACTTCGTCTGCAGTTATCTACAGTGGAGAGCGAAGATCTGGCAGGAAAAAAAACAAAACAAAAAAAAAAACAACCCTAAATCCCCTTACATGGTGTCCCGTTGTGTCCCATCAGTTTTTGCTGGTAATAACCCCATTATGGCTGCAGAGCTTTTAACATTTCTCCCTGAGCAGGGTGCATGTACTGTACAGAGCATCCCCCTCCCCACATTCATTTTTACTACTGGCTTCTTTACGTGTATTGTTCTGCCAGAAGTAACTGTAAAATAGCAAATGGCTAATAAGAGTCCAAGTGACCATAATATAGGATATCCAGCAACACTGGACTGCAAAGCCAGGTTATGATGAAGCTAAGAAGATCACTGACTCAGAAAAAGAAAAATCTGAGCACAGGGAAGATACTTGCTGTCTGACTAACATATCATCATCAATGGCACAAGCACTATTCAGTAGCATAAAGAAGTAGGTAGGCTCTCCTTACACATACTCTGAGCTCTGGGAAGCTCCCGAGTTCCCTTTGAGCAGTGTACAGGCAGGAAAAGCTATATGTAGCCATAAAGAGGTTGTGAAGAGAAATCTATCCGTGTTTCATTTTTGTTGCATAAATAATGAAATGGTGGAATCTATTGTGAGCAATTCAGCCATAAAATGAAACATCACAGCAGCACGTGAGCTCCTTGCCCTTTGAAGCCACTCATGGGGGTGATTTATTGATTGGTCAGATATGTAGAGGAGAGTGATGCAAGCAAGACTGAAGAAGTGAGACACAAGCCAGACACTGTGACATTAAAAGACACCCTGTAGCAGGGAGGAAACTTGCACTTGGGGAGAAGGGAGGTACATAGATTGAGAGCAGGCAGGTGAATCAGGCGAAATGTGGTTTATCCACTGATTCACTGCATGTAAATAACAGTGATACAAGGTGCAGCAAGTAAAATAAAGCCAAGCAAATGGTGCACAAGGAAACATTCAAGCTTTTTGCACGACTATGGATATATTTGCAGTTAATTTAACCAGAACTAATATTTTATTTCTCATGATCTATATATATGGCTGTATTCTGGTTGTACTCATTCATATTGGTCCATTTCAATAGAGGGGCCCATAATCCTTCCAGATTAAAGGCATTCTTTGCTCTATTAGTAGTATACCATGCCACGATAATAACTATACAGTTAGCTATAGAATTTTATTTGCCATTTTCAATTTCTTCCATAAAATGTGATATAGTGTAGCCTGTAGTTGAAATGGTTAATGTTCTTATGTGTTCCCTGTGGTTCAGTACAAAACCAATATAGGAAGTATTCATGAAAATAAGCTATATTTATTCATGGACTTTCAGGAGTTCGCTGAGGGAGGATGGAGCTATAGGGGAATGCAGTCTGATTTCCTTTACTTGCATTGTTTAGTTTATATGCATTTTCTGTATTTTGTTTTGCAGTGATACAAATGAAGTGGACATACCCCCAAATACTAGAGTTGGCACCAAACGCTATATGCCTCCGGAGGTTCTTGATGAGAGCTTAAATAGGAACCACTTCCAGTCATATATAATGGCAGACATGTACAGCTTTGGACTTATCCTCTGGGAAGTGGCAAGAAGATGTATATCTGGAGGTAACCAAATCAATATCTTTATCTCACCCTAATCTTTTATACATATGAATGCTGTAAATAATGTAGTTTTACTGAAATCTCTTTGATGCTCCATTTCTGATAACTCTGAGCTTGCAAATCTATAACCAATGATTTGTGTCTGTAGGAAGAAACCTCCTTAATGAGCAGTTGGCAAGAACAAATAAACACTGTATTTTCCTTACGGCAGAACAGAAATTCTTTCCTCAGCTTGATTCCTTGTAGAAATAAGCCAAAGGAAAGTGAAAACAAAATACAATTTCATAATGTCTTTTTTTCAGGTATATTAGAGGAATACCAGCTGCCCTATCATGATGTTGTACCAACCGACCCGTCTTATGAAGACATGAGGGAAATTGTCTGTATCCGGAGGTTGCGACCCTCATTTCCGAACAGATGGAGCAGTGATGAGGTATGGGAGGGGGATATGAAACCTTCTAGATTTTATGTGATTTGTTTAGCTATATTATACAATCTACATTTTTGTAATATGATATTTGTTTTCCCCAGTCAACAAGGAATGATCCATTGCTACAATAAATTACCTAGTTTTACAAATCACAGAATGATGAATATTTGGCTTATCTGACTATAAAGAGGCTTACATATTGTTATCGTATCCTTAGGCTAGGTTATCATTATACGATCAGCGAGGATCCAGTGCTCAGGAACCTCACAGATCAGCTGATTTAAGAAAACCAAGGTCAGACACTTTGCAAAAGTAAGATACTGTGCTTGGTATTGTGGGTGGCCACAGCGCCCAAACTCTGCCACATTCAATCAACTGATCTGTGGTGGTCCCAGGTTGCTGATCACATAATGATGACTTATCCTAAGGATAGGCTAACTATATGTAAGCCCCAGAAAACCCCTTTTATGCCCAGATAACCAAATATCTAAGGATAGGTCACCAGGATGTAAGTCAGGGAAAATCCCCTTTAGACTGAGGTCCCACATTGCAGAAAAGCACCCTTGACTTTAGCAAAATCTACAACAAAAAAGCAACTTTTCCCCAACCTGGGGCCTCAGACTTAAGAGGTAGCATCACTTAGAAGGTGTTTATAAGACCCTGTATCAAGCTCCTGTAGAAGTTATTTTTGTCTACTTTACCCAACCTGTCTTATAAACCAAATGCTTCGTCAACATACTGACCCCAGGGGATCCATAAGCAAAAACACCCATCTTTTTTTTTTTTAAGTAGAAAACATTCAATCCTGACCCCCAACTCATAATTGAACTCATCTCTATATCAATGTTCTGCATTGCTCTGAGTAACCCTGCATATTGTGTTTATCAAGAACATCTAACCTTCTATCTACAATTTCATATAGTAATTCCAATGTAAACTGCACATTTAGGGCATGTCCACATAGGACATATACACTACAGTATATATGTGGTTTTTGTTGCAGATTTTGCCATAGTTATAGATTTTATGGAAATTTCATCCATTGCATTGCAGTAAAATTTCACAGCGGAAATTGATATTCTGTGGATGTAAAATCTACATAGCCGTTCAGTTCCCCCTATGGATTTTTTACAGCATGTGGATTGTACTTGTGTAAAACCTATCCACTTTGCTGGTACTCTCTAAAACATATAACACATATGACCTTTTAGGGAACATTTATCCTAAAAGGTCATTTGTACCAATGTAATTTCCTCTTTTTAGCATATCTTATCATGCCTTGGCCTTTATGCATGAGAGGATAAAAAGACCATCTTCCATAACACGCCAGTATTACATATGCCAAATGGTAGTTGGGGGTTTGTTAGAGTTACATCTCTGAATCAGATACCCACCACTCTCTTTGCTTTGGCAATGCCAAATGTCTATTCGGACGTGCCAATAAAGCTTTTTTTATTTGATTTGATACACCTTTAAATGTGTCTCCTGAAAGCTTTCAGAGGAAGAATAGTAGCCATATATGTTTGCCATGATGCTAGAAGTCTGCTGATGAATTTAGCGTTACAATGAAATGAAATTCTGGATTATTATAACAACTTCATTATGATTATTATTTGCTCTACTAAACCCTGTTTTCTGTCTGCAGTGCCTGAGACAGATGGGAAAACTGATGACAGAGTGTTGGGCCCACAACCCAGCTTCTCGCCTCACTGCTCTACGAGTAAAGAAGACACTAGCCAAAATGTCAGAGTCTCAAGACATCAAGCTTTGACTTGTTATATAACTACTTTAAAAATACCTAACACAGTGGACTTATTTTCTGTGACTGAAAACCTTTAAGAGAAATTGCATTTGTACACATTGAACAGCTGTGTTCGCCTCCAACTCCACACATGTTGTGACTGGTGGGGATTCGCCAGTGACCATTTGGAAAATCTGTAGACCTCCATGACTCAGGACGGTGTACACATGAAACATGGCTTCAATGTCTAGATAAAAAATTAGCATGTTGCTTTCTGTGAAAGCAAATACGTTTTTAATGTTTGAAACAAAAGACAGATTTCTTTAATCTTCTGATAATAAAACTGATGTAAACTGACGTTTGATATCTGTATGTCTAAGGTCAGGAGTGGGTGGGGACTGTCTTAGATCACCAAAACACAGCATGCATACAGTATTGTGAGAAGGAATATACAGAAATTATGGGGGGACTGGGGATTTAGGGACCATGCTAGGAAAAATTAGTAATGAACATTATGCATTTATTGTGAAATTTATATTGTGAACCTGAGTGTCAAGCTAACAATTGGTGACATATCATGCTGAATTTTTGTTCTTGTTTTTCCAATAAGATTATTTTCTGAAAGACAGAATGCATGTGTACAAGCTAAGCAAAGGTGCTACAGCTGTATTCATCCAACATAAAGCCGTAGATCTCACGTGGCCGGCTAGCAAATCAAATCCCTACACTGCGGTATAATACACGCAGCAGACACAGTGCGATTTCCAAAACCATTGTGGTTTTGGGAATCACAGCATGTCAATTATACCTATGGAAATGCTGGCGGTTTCCCTATAGGTATAATTGAAGCAGAAAATTTGCAGTAAAAAGCACTGCTGGAAAAACCATGCCACGTTGCCCTCCTGTTTTTTCCTGTAGCGCTTTTATGTTGTTTGACACTACATGGGGCCTTCGCCTCACACTACTTTGTGGTTTCAGGCATTCACATATCATGGACAGTGAAACAGGTGAAAGGATAACTTTGCACATAAGGCAATCAGAGGTATGTACTGGAACTATCCACTCCAACAGAAGGCTATAAAGTATGCCACTGTATGGACACATTCAGAAAACCAGATATGAAAATGTCAAATATATCACTGGTGTGCAAGTACAAGTTGGCAAAATCTAGAGATAAAAGAAGAGGTAAAATTCTATTTTCCAGAAATCATAAGCCCATACTTTCACCAAGATATGAAATATGTACTTTCCTATCATTACATACCCTTTATTATATAAGAATATATATTCTTCAATGCTTTCATGGACACTCACAGGTTTAGGACTGACTACAGTTCGTGTTAGAGATGTGTCTTGTAACCATTCGTGCACCAATGCGTCCATTCCATTATTTTTGTCTATAATAAAAGTAAACAATGGAGGTTACTATGGTAGTAAGCAGAGCTCTTGAAGTAAAATGGAAATTTTCACAACTCTTCATTATAAAAAGAATATTCTTGAGTTGCTAAAATTGGAATACCTCTTCAATAGACATGAATAAACAGTGACTACCCCGACATTTATACACAGCGCATTAAGGTACTTAGTATAATACTACTTTAAAGGTAATATTTGACTATTAATCACTGCGTCTTTTATGGCTTTCCTTTGCTTTAGTAAATGAGGATAAATACACTGGATGGAGCACGCAAAAGAATAAATTAACAACCCACCCGAGATACTTGTGGTCTGCGTCTATTCATCTACATTAAGAGAAACATGCACAATGATTATAGTTAATATGGTTGTGCGTGCGTCCTGCCTTGTGCACAGTCACACAGCTCATTATAAGATGTTCTTTCTGCACATAAGTAGCCAGTGCTCTGAAATCTATTTCTATCTAGAATTCACAGCACACATAAGCCAATACTCATGCAGGCAAATATTAAAAATAATGAGCATTTTGATGTAAGCTACTGTCCAATATATCATGAAGATGATTGCTTCTGTCAGAAAAGTCATTGAGATCCATTAAAATGAAGAGAAGGGGTTACCTGGAACGAAGCCTTAAATCATCCGGGATAACGACTGTGGTTGTAAATGACAATAGTAGTAAAGTTTGAGAAGCCAGACAATCAATTCTGGACTCTAAATGATGCTTTTAGCCTCCTGGGTTCCAGTTAAAACCAATAAAAGCATATCTTCACTCCATGACCCACAATGGGTTATATGTGCACACGTACAGTATCTGGTGTGGATTCATTATAGGTTTTCAATGGCTAGTTTTACTTTACACATACTTAGGATTTTTTAATGTATTTTAGGATGTATTATTCTCCACGATTAATGCAATTTAATTTTAGAAGTTAAATAAGATTGTTGTCAGGTATTTTATAGTAAGCAAATGGATTTCATATTAGTGTAATATTGTAGATAACACAGGTTATCAGAAATTTGGAAAGTTGTAAAGTAGATAAAGGCAAATGGTCCTCACCCAAAGTAACTCATAATAATAATGTATTTTGAGCATTTTTTTTTTGTCTACAAACAATATTGACTATGTTGAATATATTGACCCTGTTCTCAACATCACTCTGGTTATTCAAAGTACAGACACCCCAGGAGCCATAAGTAAAGGGGGACATGACTTTGGGATGGGGGAACCAATAACGCCTTCAGTTTCTTCTTTGTGCAGAAGTTGTGTAGATTTATACAGACTGTTTCAGCTTTAAGAGTATATAGTGCCTAGTGTGTTACTGTAGGGAGGGAGGAGTTTAGGAATAGATGCCATTTCATGTCTCATCCATCTTCATCCTCTTTCTCTCATCACAAGAACTGGGGTCAGAGGATAATCATACACATTAGGGAGAGTGTTTGCCTACATAGGTGTACAGAGACTTACAAGTCATTCCTGCTCCGCTAGGGATTCTGGGTAAAATATATGCAAATCTATTCTCCAGGATGTAATTAGGAGAACGGTGCCTCCAGGGGTGTAACTACCGTAGAGGCAGCGGAGGCGGCTGCCACAGGACCCGGGCCATTAGGGGGCCTGGTGACAGCTGCTACTGCTGTGCTTTTGTTTGTTTTTTTAATAGGCTGTTACAGGTCCTATTCACTTGCCGATCCTGGCTGGGCCGGGATCGGTAAGTGACACCGCGGGCCCCACAAATACTATCATTATACTCTGGGGTCTTTGCAGACCTCCGAGTATAATGATTGGAGGCCCGGGAGAGGTAAGGGAACGTAACAAACAGTGTTACTTACCTCTCCACGATCCTGCCAGGCCTCCTTCCTGACATCCTTTCTGACGTCTCTGACGTCATTTCAGAAGGACGGCAGCGGAGAAGACAGTGTAGGAGCCAGGGACAGGTAAGAAACAGTATTTTTTTATATTTTTATTCCCCCGGGTCTCCGATTACTATACTCTGGGGTCTGAAAAGACCCCAGAGTATAATAATTGTTTATGGGTGTCCACTATGGGGTATAATACTGTGTGCATGGGACACTATGGGCTAAAATACTGTGTGCAGGGGCCACTAAAGGACATAATACTGTGTGCAGGGGCCAGTAAGGGACATAATACTGTGTGCAGGGGCCACTAAAGGACATAATACTGTGTGCAGGGGCCACTAAGGGACATAATAGAGGAGGGGGCCAGTCGAGGTCTTCGGTGTCGGTTGGGGGGGGCCATGTCAAAAGTTTGCCACAGGGCCCCGCCATTCCTAGTTACGCCACTGGGTGCCTCTGTATGCTGCCCTCTAGGGGCAGCCCCCTTAACATCATGAATGACTCAGTTAATAAGCCTACTGACATGATGCAGGGTTTATTGCCAAACTAGTATTTCTATTCCAAAAGGGAATCTGGGAATCTGTTCCTTTTGGAACAGAGGCACTGTTCTCCTAATTACATCCTGGGGAATAGATTTGCATATTTTTTACACAAGAACTGGAGGAAACATGTCTGCGGTATCAGGGAGTAATAATACTGGAGTCTATCACCTCACACAACACTAGGGTGACCACAATCACATTAGACATCACTACTAGTCTAGTATCTCCATTCTACATCATACTGTATATGATTCAGTATTCCCTCAGGATATATACAGTCAGTGTCCCCTCATGCATTTACCTCACACGCTGCCGATATGGCTGATATATCATATATATTGCTGTATAATGTAGGTTGTTCATAAGTCTTGGGGACTGAGGGGCTCTCCAACCTGGGAGGTCACATGTAATGGAGATCCTGTGGTGAGAGAGGGAAAGCATGGTACAATGTGGTGATGTTAATGGAGACTGCACTGATAATCCCTCTATTTATCCTCCATCTCTGTGCTAATACTGATCATGCTGGAGTTAGGTTAAAGTTAATAATTTTCATGTAATTTCTCGGGCTGTATATGGGTCATACTGTGTATACCCATATTGTATACAGGTTATTTTTAATTTATTTAAATTTTGAAGGTAGGGGAAATATGGTGGTTAGTTTTCCCTAGGAAAGCCGGTCTCCTGCTGGCACAGTGATGAAATAATGCTGCCCAAGAGGTGGAGTGAACCACCAAGTCTGGGAATATATCAGAGGTGGGTCTGAATTCTGAAAAATTAAAGATCTTTAATCAGAAATAATGTTGTATATACATATATATTTTCAGGGCTGAGACAATGGCTTGGTAGAGACGGCCAATGCTTGCGCCCTCTGCCTATGGAGAGTATTACAATTCTTTCCAGATTAATAATCACTAGTGCCCACACAGAGAAAATAACAATCATACAAAAAGCTCTAGTTGTCAAAGACAATAGAGTCACATGATAACGACCGTGTTCTAAGTACTAAGCTTATAACAATCTACAATAAATCTGAACAGAGAGACTATTCTCTTGTATGACCTTTAGACAGCACACTGGTGACTACTGTAGTACTGTAAATACGACTACATTGTGGCTCTTTTAGTTGAAGGCATTGCAGCTGACATTCAGGTCACTGGTACCCAGAGGGACACCATGGTTGTCACTGTTATAGATGAACTGTAACTTTGACTGTCACTGTGGGGAAGTCCACAATGTACATAACAACACAGAAGTGTACAAAAATGAAGCAACAGAAACATATCACAACAATAACTATATTATTTCAAGATCACAGTAATACTAGAACTCTGATTAAGTTATTGTGCTTCCATATACTGAGTTAACTACATGGGCAAAAGTTTTAAAACTGACAAAAATTTGGGCTTTCACAAGGTTTGCTGCTTCAGACTTTTAGATCTATGGTACATTGAATTACAATTACATCTCATATGCTTTTAAACTGTTATTGACAACTACAACACGTTTCTGCAAACTTTCTACAATGGTGACCTTTATTTTTCTAAGACTCCTGTAATTCACCCTGGCATGCTGCATATCAGCTTCTGGGCCAAATCCTGACTGATGACAACTCATTCTTACCTAATCTGTGCTTGGAGTTTATCATAATTTCTGTATGTTTGCTTGACCTGCTTTTTGAGGATTGACCACAGGTTGTTAATGAGATTAAGATCTTGGCAGTTTCCTGGCAATGGGCCCAAAATTTTAATGTTTTCGTCATCAAGCCACTTTATCACTTTTACCTTGTGACAAGATGCTCCAACATATTAGAAAAAGCATTGTTCATCACCAGATTGTTCGTGGATCATTGGGAGAAGTTGCTCTTGGAGGATTCTTAGATATAATGACATCTAAGTATTCTATCCTACTAATATTATAAATGTGAAAGTTTGTGTGTTTGGATGTTTGTGTGTTTGGATGTTTGTGGGTTTGTGTGTTTGGATTTTTGGATGTTTGTTCCACTATCACGGCCAAATGCCTGAACGGATTTGGCTCAGATTTTCCACATACCTAGATATTTAGCCAGAAGGAAACATAGGCCACTTCACGAGATGCACACTCCCCCGACAGCCGCACCGCAACCGGCGAAATGCCACTCCAGCTCCACTGCAGGACCTGAGACGGTGTCATCACAGGTTTTTCAGCGGCGCTCCCATTGGTGCATGGCAGGCTCTGGGTGGTCCGGTGAAAAAGCAGCGTGGCCCGATACATCCAAGGCAGTCTGTGGGCGGGCCGCTCTCCGCTGTGCGACCCGGCCAACATGGCGGCTACTGGCAGCTGCGGAGCGCCGCAGCCATGCCACCTGCTCTGCAGGGCCTGACGACTCTATTGACAGCGGCAGTGACTCTGAAACCTGCCTCAGAAAAAGACGCAGCCACACTGTGGCAGGTAAGCCAACCATTGTGCCACAGGCATGGTGTGTAGGGCCATGGGGGGACTGCAGGGTGCGGGTACGATGGCCCGACCGTCTATGGGCCTGCGGGCAAGGCATTTTGGACCCTGAGAAGCGTGCAGGAGGATGCTACGCAGGACACAGTTTGGGGGGTACAAGGGAGGGACCCGGGCACGTGATCCACAGAGGGCACGGAAGAAGGGTTGCCGTGGGAGCAGAGGTGCAACCGTGGCGATGGGCCCACAGAATGGTTCATGGGGCCCAGTAACATGGGGGAGCCTCCGGGGGGGGGGGCACGGGAGGTGCAGTGGGAGAGAGAGAACACCACCTCAGGGGTGATAGGGGTCCATCTTTGTGCACGGTGGATCATCTCCACCACCGACACACCAATTCTACGTGTCTCGGCGCCACCGCCAACCCGCGGACAAAGTCGCGGGTAGATGCTAGTGATATCATAAAATTGTGAATGAGGGCTTATTTTGCTGCCCTTTTTGACACCAAGCCAGCCTCAATATCAAGGACAGACTGACCTTTGCAGGAAGTACAGGGACTGAACTGCAAAGGACTACAAAAGAGAGAACTATTTTCTCTGATGAAGTCTCCTTTGGGCGTTTGGGTAATCTGGAAGAATCATTGTTGGGAGAAGAAAATGTGAGCGTGTCCATGAATTCTCTGTCATACCAATAGTAAAGCATCCTGAGACCACTCATGTGTGGGGGTTTTTTGCAGCCAAGGGAGTGGGTTCACTTACAATTTTTCTAAGAATGCTACCTTACATAAAGAATGGTATCTAAACATTCTCCAAGATCCAGTGATAAAAAATTGCTTTTCCAGCAGGAAAAAGTGGTAACTAAGTGGCTCGGCGTACAAAACATTGGGTCTATAGACAAGAAATTCCTCTGACCACATTGACAACCTGTGGTCAATCCTCAAAAAGCAAATGGACAAACAAAACTACAGAAATTGTGATAAACGCCGCCAAACACAGATTAGGGAAGAATGGGTTGCACCAATCAGGATTTGATATCCAGGATGCCAGGGAAAATTCCAAAAGTTATGTAAAATATAATATATAAAATTCATATCATTGTACTGAAATATTCCATAAAATATCTGACTAAAAGATCTAAAAACACTGAATCAGCAAACTTGGTGAAAACCAAAAGTTTTGTCAATTTAAAAATTTTGCCCCACAATCTATGCTGCTATTATGGCAAGCCATGTTTTTCTTTCTCATTCTCAGTATGGTCTAATAGTTGGAAGTAACTATTCCCTCACACATACCTCTGACGGAAGGCTCTAACAAATACTAATCTATAGTCTGTGGGGATGTGAACTGGGGAGCAACTCAAAAGCAGGATTGCAAGGAACCTTGAACATACCAATCTTTGGCCAAACTCCCGAGAGAGCTGTCACAGTAGTGGCGTGCTGTTTGTGTCCGGCAGGAAGTGGCTAGACTGTGGACCAGTTGGAAATAGACAGGTGGTCTGTCCCAAGAGGACTGGCATCCAGAACTTGAACTTGGTTGATCTCAGTGTGAGCTAGGCATATTGTCCTTAGAAGTTGGTCAGGGCTCCAGCAGTAAGTTGCTTCCCTGGTTGTTTTTTAAAAACATGGACATTTTGGGTTGCCATTAGCTTCCATGCTATTTACTTTACACTCAGAACTACTTCTTGCTGAATGCACCCCAAATATCACAGGTATTACAGTGACATATGTTTCCCAAACACACTGTATGGTACACATCTTTTGTGGGATGCATCTAAATTGGAAAGCAGAGTCAACTTCTTCTATACAGAAAGAAGGTATATTTATGTATTTCAGTCAGCCTTTTTGACCTCTGCTAGATGAATAGAGGCCTATAGATATGTTTGATGTACAGTATGTATTTTGAGTTTTCTTGGAGAATATGAAAAACATAAGTCTCAAACACATTGGGAAGAAGACCTTGTGTGATGATACATTTTAATATTGAGTCATAATAAGGCATGAGAGACCAAGTTGATTTATCAAGGTCAGTTCATGGTTAATGCAGCCTGTAAGGCCATAATTCCTATAGACTTTGAAGAACCTGAGTTACTGCTGGTGGACGTTGATCAATCACCTCTATGAAATGATATATTACCGACTGTAGAAAATAGTGTCTATTCTGTTCACTGGAATCGTGTTTAGATAAAAGGACCATCAGGGCTTGTTAAATAAGTCATTTCCATTCAGATAAGAGAGAATAAGTTATTAAAAGTTTCTTTTACATTATACTGTCTGTCAACTAAATGGACTTTTCTGCAACAGAACCCATGTCTGTCTACCATATTTACTTGACTGTACATGTTAGGATATGAATTCTAAGAATGATACACCATAAACTGAATGATATCAACAATGTACAATAGTTACAAATAGCTCCACGGTACTGTAAAGGAGGATCTAAGCCTTTTAAGGGCTTTGACATTGCAAAACATCTGACAGTACTACATAGGGGTCCTTATGGCTGGTTTACACATATCACAGTGGAGAGTTTTAGCAGCAACACGTGAGAGAACTTTTAATCTGAATTGTCCCATTCCTATATTGGCATTGCCTAATGCTCAAGTGCCCCATGGCTCTCTGTATTTAGCAGCTCCTTAAGACCAGTTTGCAGTATTTCTCACCTAGGACTCCTGGGTACATAATTTAGGATAAGTCAACACCACTGGAGTTTCCAAAGTGGTGAGTATTACTTTTTAGCACAATCACACTACTGCTACAAGGTAGGCAACAGTCTCTGATTTACTTCAACAAATCTCTTCTTCATCCATTTGCCTGTTGTCCTGGTATGGTATGTTTAACTCTGTTAGCCATAATGCAAGGGAAACTATATGTACAGTACACTTGGCCAGATCCAGTAGAATACAACATAAAAGAATTACTAAGAAGCCAATTATAGTCGTCTTGTACTGTACATCAAAGCAGCCAAAATCTAATCACTGTAAATGTATTGGCAATGCCCAATAGGACTTCTCATGGACCTAGAAAGAAATCAACCCCAGAACCCAGAACATTTCAACCAATGACATTCATTATCTTTGGAAAATGACTCCTGTCAAGTGGTTAGAACTGTTAGGTGCCGTTCATACGGTGGGAAATGAAGAGACATCCCATTTCATTTTCCAGTTCTCTCCCCGCGGTAGAATGCCAATGCAGAGCATCAGCTTTCTGCCACTGGTTAGGTCCAGGTGAATGGGCCTAGTTAGTGGGTAGTCTCAAGCCAAAGACTCTTCAGTTAGATCAGTAGCGGACTCTGTAGCAAGATCGAGCAGGAGATTTATTTTTTCAGTGTCCTCCTGCAGTTGAAAACAATGGGAGGCAGAATCTGGGTAGAATCTGCCGCTGATTTGGGGGTGGGAGACTGATGTGTTGGAAGCAGTCAAAGTGAACGATCATAAGGGTCTTACAAAGGTCAAATTGTGATAACTGGTGTACTAGGTCAACTCCAAAATAGAAATTTTCTTTGTGGTGTTCCTATAATGCAGTGCTTATAGGCTACCTAAAGTAGTCAACTAGTGACAGTAGAGCTACTGACAGAAAGAACACAGAGGGCATCACAACTTGCTGTATAGCTGGAGACCAGACACGAGCGGCACAACTGTTCCTGGTTTGGTGAATCACATTTTTGTTCACATTTTTCACTAGTGTGCATCACTTTAGAAATGGCAACAAGTTTCACTATGGAAGAAAGTCATTTTGACAGAAGCAATGTGATACTCTGGAAGATGTTCTGCTTGGAATACTTGGGCCCTGACATTCATGTGTCAGAGTCATAAAGAAATTCTTAAACATTTACTTTCCATGCATATATATTAGTTATTCATCAACTTCCATATGATATCAGTTTTGTAACTAATTATATTTGTTTTCCATACTCACCATTGATGTACGTCATACACATTCCATCTTTGGTCATTGTATTGGAAAGGGTTCATTTTGTTTCTTGATGTTTCTTCCATTTCAATATAGCTTTGCTTAAACCTTGTAGAAGACTTTGGTACTGGCTGATACAAAGGTGTAATGTCACAGTCCAAACCGGGACCATAGTTAATAGTGTTTCTAGCTCTGTAGTCTGAGGTACCTCTCCTGGCGTCCTACACAGGGGTCCAATTTGATAATGAAAGATTCTCCTACTGGACCCCTGTGTAGGACACTGGGTGATAAGGAAATAAATGTCGTAATTTGCCATAGTTATACTTGAATTAATTCACATATAATCAGATTCTGATTGAAGTTCAGATTTCATTGAGTTACTAGGACGATGGATCATGAGACCACATGGTAGTGGCACACAGAAGACATCTGGATTTTGGTCGGAGTTGCATTATTTTGAATAATTGCTGTGTTTATGAACCCACTGACTGTATAATGAGTTTTTTATTACCAGTTCCTACGTTTTTACTAGGAAATCCTTTCTACTTATTCTGCTTTGTCCTTTTTAATGGATTTTTATATTATACAGATACTTTTTCAGTTATTTAAACTGTATAAATAGTTCTATAAAATTCAGTAGAGACCCTGGGATGAATAATGTTTATAAACCAAAAAGACTAAAAGAGCAACTATTTTACTTCAGAAGCTTTATTGATGTCGTTGCTTATTCATGTGTTAAGTGCTAAGCTGGTTGCAATACCGGAAACAGCCTGCATACAAGAGTGGCGCTGTTTTTGCAAGGAAGCAGTCACATTTTTAAATCTCATAGAATTCTCCTATATTATAATTTTTGGTTTAGTTGCTGATCTTAAAGGGAACCTCAATTTAACCTCCAAATTACCATTTCTACTTTAGTGGGTCTCATGTGTTGGATAGAGGAACATACACTAGAGGAAGGCTGGCAATGTATATAACCCATAATTTTAAAGGCATGTACGGACCTTATGATATAAGAAATACCAATACTGTAAACCATATCCAACAACCCCATTTTCTTTGTGTGACTGAACTATTCCACGAATGCAGGAATTCAGTACAGTACAATGTTACCGCATATTACTGAGCACGGTGCTATTTATGTATCCTAGGTTTGTTAAGATATATTTGATATTGTAGGCAACTTTATGACTCGGTTTAATTGCTGAATAAGCAGTTAAATTTGCTTAAGTTGATCATTTGCAATTTTTTTCTGCAGGGCATGGCAAAGTATTCTAACATTTACCCAAATTAGAAATCCTTAATTCATCTCTAAATATAACCTTTCACATTACCATTTTGATTTTGTTCTTATCCTTAACTGTCTTGGCATTTAATATGAACAGGATTCTGAATAATGAACTGTATGCTCAGGATTTATGCTGCACTTTTATGTAATGGCATATGTAAAATGTGCCATGCCTTTTGAGAAATTTAGCATTGCCCCAATTGCCTTCCCTTTTGTTTGAGATATCTTATCCCCATTCTAAGAAGCCCCTACCATATATCCTATAAGAGCATGTAGAAATCATAGCGGGGGCCATCTATTTGGAACCCCTACTATAAGCTGGTTCACAATCTGGCATGGTCATCCCATCCTGTACAGATATAGTAAGATTAGCCTTGACTTTCTGTAGTGTGATAACTTGCTGCAGTGTGTTATTGACACACTTGGGATAACACTTACAGTCACAATGTTATGAATGTGTTTAGTGTGACATTGAAGTCTCCTACATTTCTAATTACATAGATATGTTGTGGTCAGATGGATTCAGTATAAATATAGATTGTCATTGAAACAAAATCCCTATAAGGAGAAATGTATCAAACTGTAACTTTTTTATTACTTGAAATAACTTGAATGCAACTTTGCCCTATAGAAATATTATTGTTTATGGCATTCCGTCGGACCTTCGGTGTTATAGTAACTCTTGCTTTATAAGTGCCCACTGCTGCACCTTAGATATGCTTCAAAAGGGAAGTGGCTAACATACATATCTTGAAATGTTAAATGCGATCATTACTTTCTAAATTCTATACTTGAATAAACCACAACAAGGAAATCATGGCTCTCTGGCATGCAGAAGACGGAAACCACAGAACGGAGAGTAGAACGCAGGTGTGAACCTAGCGTAAGTCGAATTGAGAAAATCTTTGAAGCACTGCAAAATTTGAAATTATTTATATTTACAAAATTGTAAACATTTTTGTTTTCTACAAATTTAAATATGGTTATGCTCATAGGAAAACCCCTTTAGCCACCAACAGAAGGTTCATCAGACGAAAGGCATCAGCAAGACACTGCCAGGACCAGTAATACTTTACTGTATTGATGATACTAAGGGAGCACTATTTATGTGCTGGGCACAAATTGAGGACACTATTATTGTGTAGGACACTATTACTATTTGGGGCATCAGTCTAGCACTTTTTTTTGGGATAGCTATAAAAATGGAACATCAGCAGGCACAATATTAGGAGGAAGCAGCAGAATGACATTGTTAAAAGTGTTGGGGGGGTTGAAAAGTATGTGTAGAGGGTAAGAAATAGGTAGGGCTGGTGTTGGAAAGGTGAAGAGCTTTAGATGATGATTAGAGATGAGCGAACAGTAAAATATTCAATATTCGATATTCCTTTCGAATAGCCGCTCAATATTCGACTATTCGAACGAATATTGAAGCCTATTATAGTCTATGGGGAAAAATGCTTTGTTTCATGGGATCCCACCATTTGACTCAGGAGAGTCACCAAGTCCACTATCACACCCCAGGAAATGATGCCAACTTCCTGGAATGCAACTGGGACAGCAGTCTGGGGGCATCTAACATGCCCAAGTCACTGTATTATGTCGGGATCCGTGTCAGCTTGCGATATGCGGGAGATGACTTTTTCCCATAGGAATTCATTGACCAGCGTTGATTGGCCGAATGCCATACAGAGTACAGCATTCGGCCAATCAATGCTGGTTCTGCCGGATGCTCGTCTGTGAGGAGGCGGAGTCTAATATCGGACCAGAATGGAGACTGCTGTGGACCGATCTTAGACTCCACCTCCACCAACAGAACCAGCATTGATTGGCCGAATGCTATACTCTGTATGGCATTCGGCCAATCAACGCTGGTCAATGCATTCCTATGCCGAGATGTAGCAAAGCTGGCTGTGCACTCAACTCAGCTACTCCGAAGATACAGTTGAGCTGAGCGCAAGGCCAGCACTGCTACATCAGAGATGAAGCAGAGCTGGCCGTGCGCTGAGCTCGGCTACTCCAGAGATGCAGCTGAGCTGAGCGCACGGCCAGCACTGCTACATCGGAGATGCTGCATCTCTGTGTGTGCTGAGCTCTGCTGCTTCTCCGTGTAGCAGAGCTGTGTCAGCACTGCTACATCTGAGATCGGATCACAATGGAAACTGTGGACCGATCTTAGACTCCGCCTCCTCCAGCAGAACCAGTACTGTACTCTATATGGCATTCGGCCAATCAACACTGGTCAGTGCATTCCTATGAATAAAAGTCAGCTTGCGCATATCGCAAGCTGACAGGGATCCCGACCAGATAGAGCCCCAAAGAGCTGGGTGAGTAACATTCCCCCCTAAATAAAGGTAATCCCTAGCTAACCCTGCCTGTACATCTATCCCTGTCTCACAGTCACATAGTTCACAGTCTCAAATTAATCGAATGTTAAATCCACCATTCATATAAATTGGAGGTCACCTGATTTAGCCAGCCAATTCCTTTTTCCGATTTTTTTTCGATGCCTCCGTTGTCGTAGTTCCTGTCCCACCTCCCCTGCACAGTTATTGGTGCAAAAAAAGCGCCAGGGAAGGTGAGAGGGGATACAAATTTTTACTGCGTTTGCCTCGTGGTATTCGATTCCAATCGAATACCCCGAACGGCCTGATATTTGATCGAATATGTATTCGATGGAACAGTGTTCGCTCATCTCTAATGATGATCTCTACAGTTGAAATGTATTCTTTGCTATATTCATGCCAATACATGCTCTAATATGGTTCTTGATAGGAGACATATAGGGAATGATTTGCATCTTTCTGCCCGTGATTCTTTAAATAGGAATTAAATCCTTCATTTCTTGATTTTGTTCAGCGGCGCTATTTTACAACGGAGATAAGTAGGTACCTGCTGTTTTAAGAAGGCTATTGTTGTAATTGTGGCCTAATGGAAATTGCTGCCTGAGAGTAACTAGAGTTGAATGTATAAAAAGATGCATTTTGTTTCACTGAGACTATGAGGACTCACACCGTTAGTTTTAAAGCCTCTCCTCCTCTACTGTGATATGAAAAGTGTTTTTCGCTTTCCTGGCTACCCATAGTTCCTCGCAGGAGCACATGTGGCTCAATTAATGACTCGAGAAACTTACTCATTACTCTGTAAAAAGGGGTTTTATTTTTTTCTGCTCAGCAAGCTCAATAAAACCGAATTCTCAGAAGAAAAAAACAAGAACGTTGGGAGATATTTTGAACAAAATAGGAATCATTTGAACCATCAGAATTTATTATTAGAGATATGTCAACCTTACTTAAATATTTTACCAAATGTTTGAATGAAAGCATTTCTTACATTTTCTAATTGTGATTCCATGGGACATTGATTGGATGCTTCCGCTCTTATAGAAACACTGGCTTCTTCAGATATGTTATTTTCCCTGTTCATAAAAAGCTATAAGAAGTCTTAACTGCTGGCCAAGTGACATGGGTTGGACACGATGGAAGTTATACTGTGTTACATAACGTAACACTCATAACATAGCTTCCAAAATCAGAACTCTAAAAACCACCCCTTTTATGTAACTGTGTAAGCTCTGTGGTCCACGGTATAGGAAAGTCCTGTGAAAAACATTGTTGGGAATTATAAAGGATGAGACACAGAGACTGCTGGATCTGAAGTACATAGAAAGTGGTTTATAGAACTATAAGGTTAAGGCCACACGTTGCAGAAAAACAGCTTTTTTTTTGTTGCAGATTTTGTTGCATTTTTTTGAGCTAAAACCAAGAATGGATTGAGCAGAAGCTAGAAGTATAAGAACTTGCTATATATTTCCCATCCCTTTTGTAGCTATTCTTGGCTTTGGCTCAAAAAACCGCAACAAAATCTGCAACAAAAAAAGCTGCGTTTTCACAACGTGAGGTCTCAGTCTAAAAGTGCCTTCATATTTTCACTGGTGTGATTACTGGTAATTCACAGAAGTAGTAAACTTTAACTTAACATTTTAAACAACTCATGTCAAGTTAACATTTGCTGCATCCTGGAATGTAGCATATTAAATGTCAACCGCTGCACTAAGTCAAAGTCTGCTGTATCTGTATTTAGATGTACAGATGTATCAAGTGCTATCATAAATGACAGAGCTAGATTCTGATTTATTATATAACACAGAAGTCACTGCAAAGTGCTAGCTGCGTAAATAGCTTAGTGCAGAGGTTAGCAACCTTTAGAACTTCAGCTGCTGTGAAACTACAACTTCCAGCAAGCTCCATTTACTTCTATAAGAGTTCCAGAGACAACCGAGCGAGTATACATGATGTGATTTGTAGTTTTATAACAGCTGGAGTATAAAAGGTTGTTGACCCCTAGTGTAGCGCTCCGACTAAATGTTCTGCATGATAAACAGATAACATGATGATTGGAGGTTTGGCATTTGCTATTTCCCCCTACGCCAAACAGCAGCACAAGATGGGGTATTCCTGCCCCTGTGTGTTGTTAGGACAGGTGGAACTTTTAATTAGCTAACAGTTTTTCCCCCTATAAGAGGCCAGAGCGACCTCCTCCCCCCTGTGTTTTTTTCTGTCCTGTGCGACTGGACAGGTGGAGGAGGCTGTGGCCTCCTCTATGGTTTAGAATAAGGTGTCTTAGATCCTTTCTTCTCTTTCCCTTCTTTCTGAGTGAAAGATCTAGGTTTATACTGCAGTCTTTTGTCTTACCTGCCTTGTGCAGGTTACTGACTTTTTTCAGCTGCAGTTCATTTACTGCCCTGCAGTAAGGTAAGCCGTGTCCTCTTTCAGCTTTCCCTCTGTGTTCACTGCACAGACTAAAAGCACTAATTTCAATTGCTATGGGCACTCTGTCAACTTCACAATATGGAAGTCGATTCACCGCCATTAGGGTAAGATCCAACCAAATATTTTTTTTATTTCTTGCGGTTTTTCAATGTGCATTTAATTCCTAAGCGGGGACTATATGCTGTGAACCTAAAAGAAGGGTTCAGATACCTATGTACTGTCATTACTTATTAGGTGCATATTTGCTTATTGCTCACATGATGGTGTATGCTCTAAGGCAATTTTTTGTAAGGTTATGCATGTCTGCACTGCTGTCAGTACGGGGTCCTCCAGCTAGGAGCCCTTCATTTATTGTTGTCATCTCCTGGGTGAAGGAGTACATGAGATTTCTGGTAAGGTTCCCTCTCCCAGTTTTCATAAGAGGTCTTACTTAGAAATAGAAGCCCTAGTGGCTCAATCTGTAGGGTTACAGACTTGTATGCCTGAATCCACAGTATCCTGGGTTCAATCCCAGTTGCACTTTGCATTCGTGATATATATATATATAAAAAAAAAAAAAAAAAAAAAAAAGTTAATAAGGTACTTGTGGTTCTCATGGTCCATTCACATGGAGAAAGTCTCTAAACTTCATGCTGGACTCTGTCTGCTTGAAAATCTCCCTCCTCTAGGTGGGAAAAGATCATATCAGCAGTGCATTATTTATAGGTGATACAGCGGGTTTCCATCCTAACTGCCAAAGGTTACTGGATCTTATGTCAGGGTCTGCAGTTGCAGTCCCTTGGGCCATATAGCGCATGCGGCCTGCAGAAGGTAAGTCTGAGGCCTGGAATCACAACCCGTGGGGCCTGCAGGGGCTTCATTTTAAGGGCTGGATGTCCATGTCCAGATAGTCTGGACCCTGTTGACCACAGAGACAGCCCTCTCCGGTAGAGAGCGCATCTACAGGAGATTCCCATACGGGCAATGAGGAATTGGATGGAGGAGGCTGTGTCATCCAGCTGACAAAAAACTCAGCAGTCTGGGTCAAGCCAATTTAGTTATTCCTCAAAATTTGTCTTTCATCCAGGTGGGGTTCCATCTTAAGGATGGGATGTCCATGGTCCAGCTAGCGCTGGACCCTGTTGACTATAAACGCCTCTCTCTCACTAGTGGGGCGAATCTAGAGAAAAGTTCCATAGGAATAAAGTGGAATTGGATGAAGAGTTCATGGTCCAATTTATCTGGACCCTGTTGACCACTGATGCATCCCTCTCTGGTGGAGAGTGTCCACGGTCCAGCTAAGGCCGGACCCTGTTGACTACCTATGTCTCCCTCTCTGGTGGAGAGCACATCCAGATAAGCGTTCCATAGGAGGAACATGAAATTGAATGTAGAGTCCATGGTCCAATTTATCTGGACCCTGTTGACCACTGACGCATCCCTCTCTGGTGGAGTGTCCACGGTCCAGCTAAGGCCGGAACCTGTCGACTACCTATGCCTCCCTCTCTGGTGGAGAGCACATCTAGAGAAGCATTCCATAGGAGGAACATGAAATTAAATGTAGAATCCATGGTCCAGTTTACCTGGACCCTGTTGACCACTGAGGCATCCCTCTCTGGTGGAGAGTGGCCATGGTCCAGCTAACGCCAGACCCTGTTGACTACCTATGCCTCCCTCTCTGAGGAGAGCACATCTAGATCGGCTGGGTAGGCTATTTGGTCTATCATATGTCCGCCTGATCACGGCTTATCCAAGATCCATCGGTCCTTCAACTTGTTCAAGCCAAACAAATACGTAAGGACCCTCCCTCTTCAGGGCATCAAGCAGCTTTATCTAGACAGCTCTCCCATTCGGCAAATCCTTGGCCCCCCACACCTTCACAAAGTTAGTGGCCACGGTCGTAGCCGCCCTGCGCCTCCAAGGGATCTTATTGTCCCATAACTAGACGAATGGCTCCTAAAAGCCCGGTCAAAGGAGGTGCTTGCTACACAGTTGGAATCCACTGTGGCTTTCCTAAATGAGCTGGGCTGGCTAATAAACTGGCAGAAGTCGGTAGTGGTTCCATCTACCCCGATTCAATTTCTGGGGTTTATCTTTGATTCCTCAGCATGATGATCTCCCTGCCTCCTCCTTGGAAGGAGAAGATTGGTCAAGCGGCTCATCACCTATCTACAACCCGGAAGGTTACTATCAGGACCGCCATGAAGGTCCTAGGTCTCATGTTCGCAGCCATCAAGGCAGTTCTGTGGGCCCTATGGCACATGCGCCCCTTACAGTGCGAGATCCTGAGAGTCGGGAACCACAGTCCTTCAGGGCTACAGAGGCCTATCCAGTTATCCATCAGAACCCATCGATCACTGGCTTGGTGGTCCCAGCTCAGAGATGGGAAATCCACGGTCCAGACATCCTGGACCCTGTTGACCACAGATGCCTCCCTCACAAGATGGGGAGTGCTTCTGGGGGAGACCCCGGTACGTGGGACCTGGAACCAGCTTAGAGAAGGCTCATTTGTCCAACTGGCGAGCGCTCACTGCGGTGCATCGTGTGCTTCTAATGTTTGCACCCCACCTGCAAAGGAAAGCTGTGAGAGTGAGAACAGATAACTTAACAGCAGTCCGATATATCAGCAAACAAGGAGGGAACCAGATCCCCCTCGCTTCTGCAGGTGACAAATCTAATATTCTCCTGGTGGAGAGGAATCTTTCACAACTATCAGCGGTTCATATTCGAGGTGGGCTGAACATCCTTGCGGATCAGCTAAGCAGAGGCCTGGTGACGACAGGCGAATGGTCCCTAAAATCCGGACATCTTTCATCATCTCACTGAGATGTGGGGTCTCCCCGAGGTGGACCTGATGGCCACCCAGTACAACGCCAAAGTGACGAGGTTTTGCTCCCTCTACCGGGAAGACAATCCTTTGGCGGTAGATGCCCTGTCAATACCTTGGAGGTTCAAACTGGCATACGTTTTTCCTCCTATTCTGATGATTCCGAAGGTATTGGCGAAACTCAGGCAGGACCAGACTTCGGCAATAGTGATCATGCCGTTCTGGCCAAAAAAAGGGCATGGGTTACCCACCTCATCCTAATGAGTCAAGGGACCTACTGGAGGCTTCCACAAGTCCAAAACCTGGTAATTCTGAACGGACAGCTCTGCCAGGACCTGGACAGGTTCAACCTCATGGCCTGAAGGTTGACCGCATCGTATACGGATATAGACGATTATCCCAGGCCGTTCTAAGAACGTTGGCCCATTCAAGAGCGGATTCAACGAACAGGAGTTACCAAAGGATCTCGGATAGGCAGCTTAATAACTCTGCTATCGAATCGGTCTTGGAGTTCCTACAGAGTGACCTGGATAAGGGGCTAACTCCAGCTACCCTGAAGGTTCATGTTTCAGCACTTTCCGCTCTTCTAGGGACCTGGTTATAACAAGATCCTCTATTAAAGTAATTCCTTAAAGGGGCCTCTCGGCTCTGCCCTCAGATGCAGCCCCCTGTCCCGCAATGGGACTTGGCTGCGGTTCTTCAGGGGCTTTGTTCTCCCCCCTTTGAACTCTTAACAGAAGTGGACTGGAGATATCTCGTCTACAAGGTAACCTTCTTGTTGGCAATTACCTCTGCCAAAAGGGTTGGAGAATTACAAGCTTTGGCTGCCTCGGAGCCATTCATTACCTTTTTCCCTGATAGGGTTCAACTTGGGTTCATCCAGGGATTTTGTCCTAGGGTCGCATATATCTGCGCATATATTTGGATTGTACAGCTTCCTTTCGAAGAACCTGCTCATCAATACCTACGGCCATAACAAAGGTGTTAAAGACTCTAAAGCCACCCTGTCAAGATGGATCAGGGAGGCCATCGCTTGCTCTCTTCGCGCTCAAGACCTACCAGTACCGGAATTGGACCAACTTCCCGGTCAGAGAGACGCTCGCTCTCCTTAGAGCAGATATGTTCTGCTGCTTCCTGGAGGTTTCATCTGATGTTCGCCAGACACTGCAGATTGGACTGGCGCAGCGCAGAGGCCACAGCCTTCGGACATTCTGTCTTGGCATCTGCTTGCCAAGATCTCCCACCCTAGTTGGGATTTTACTTGCTAGATCCCCATCTTGTGCTGCTGTTTGGCGTAGGGGGAATGGAAGATTAAGAAGATAATCTGTTTTCCCTTAGCCAAAACAGCAGCACAAGGCTCCCTCCCATTGTTTATGGTAATGTTTGTATTGTTATATTGCCTTTTATACTTTTTGACTAACACAGGGGGGAGGAGGTCGCTCTGGCCTCTTATAGGGGGAAAAACTGTTAGCTAATTAAAAGTTCCACCTGTCCTAACAGCACACAGGGGCAGGAATACCCCATCTTGTGCTGCTGTTTGGGCTAAGGGAAAACAGATTATCTTCATAATCTTCCAATCTGTAGATGGTGGAAAAAAGTTTCATATCTTTACTAGGGCCAGCAAACACCAGTAGCATTCATTGTGGGGCCATTGTAATGCTACATGCAAGTATTACCTACCACACCATTTCCTAAAACTAATGACAAACACTTTTTTTTAGTATTAACCAACTGCCTAGTCATTGTGTCAGACTGTTTCTGTTTTGTGGGTCTTAGCAGCCGCTGCTGACTTCCTCATTCCTAAGGCTAGGGCCCTCCTATTGTTTCTGTAAGATTTCCAAATCATTGCATTCTTGTTTTCTTTACATTTTACACAATATCCCAACTTTTTAGGAATTGAAGTTCTAAAAATACTTTGTGGCTCTCCTAAAAATGCTATCTCATGTCTCTTTATGCTATCTTTTCGAGTGCCCTACTGTACCACCTTAGCTAAGAGTAACAAATGGGTGCAGCCTACCGATATTTTCCATTGTGTATTCCAGTGACCTCTGTTCAGAATTACCAGCAACCACCATGACGAGCAGGAGAACTACCATAACCCCAGCAGAAGTGTTTGTATTATTATTATTTATTATGCTTACTTATATAGCACCATCAGACAATGACAGTCACTGTCCCATATAGGGCTCACAATCTACATTCCCTGTCAGTATATCTTTGGAATGTGGGAGCAAACCAGAGTACCCGGAGGAAACCCATGCAAACACAGGGAGAACATACAAACTCCTTGCAAATGTTGCCCTTGGCAGGATTTGAACCCAGGACTCCAGCGCTGCAAGGCTGCAGTGCTAACCACTGAGCCACCGTGCTGCCCCCTCTTTCTATAGATTAACACCTTCACAGTTGCCTACCCAAAAGTCAAAGACTACCTGGTTCTCAGAGATATTATTAGATATTGTAAAAAGGTGGATCATGCAGTGTATTAAATATTGAGTCATGCACAGGTTTCCTTAATGGGCCATAAAAAGTAAAGCACAAAGGGATACATGAATAAGACATACAATTATGGTATAAAATAAGAATAAGATTATAATTGAATGTGCACGTAGAACATACAGATATATAAATATGGGATGAGCTAAAAACAGAAAACCAATTGGCAAAAGTTAGTTCCTACTCGTGTAGAGATGCCCACTTTATCCTCTATCAAAAACCAGAAAGATGGACTGTATGACCATGGACATGACCATGAGCTGTATATAACATGACCATGGACTGATTGTTATCCACTAGGTGTAAGCAGAATAAATTACAGCAAGTAGAGATATAGAAAACTGGGAGAAAGTATCATGTAAAAATGCACAACTTTTTATTGTATAAGAAATAACTTTTGTCTTTCAATAATGATGTGAAAGTGGACAACCCCTTTAAGGATAGAAATAAAGCATCATATTCACAGTATTACCATTCACCTTACTATGTCTTATCTTTGTCTGTGAATCAATGTTACTTTCAGCCAGACAGAGGCATACAGAATTATCAACACATCCATTTACATGGTCATGCAGAATAATAATATGCCCAGTATCCTAAATTTTTTTGACTGAATTCTTATGAATTCTTAATGAAGACTGCAGGTTTAATCCTCCACCTTGTTCTCTTTATATTTTACTATGTAACACATATCATTGATTTCTCGGGTACTAAAATATTCAGACCCACAGCCAAGTATTGAAGGAATAAAAACATTACAAGGTTATTTTGTACTTTTTAATTGTATTTCGGCTTTTTGAGAGATAGCAGAGAATGTAAGTTCCTACATTGTAAGTTTATTGCACTTGTGTGGAAGTCACCGTGAGCGCTAAAACTGTGTCTATTGATTGAAGATGTGAAGTCCTTTCATCATTAAATCTTTGCTGTTATCTTTCTTCTTCTATACTTTATTAAACATACAGTTGTATATTGTCTTGTAATGAAACAACAGGGAGTTGCATAAAACCATACTGCCTGTGTTTCCCTGCTTCTCCTCAGCCAACATAGAATGTTTTACAACATGGCTATAGGCAGAATACAGGCTGCCATTTTCTCAAGATGACTTCACAACAGCAGCATGGAGTTTTGATTTATTTTTAAACTCTGCAACAGCACTACGAAAAGTACATTTTATAGACATGCACAGGAATAGTGAGTAGATACCACGTGACATTATCTATTGTGAGTGGCAGATGCAAAGTTGGGCCAGTGGTGTTATCTACAGAGGTGTTATCTTCTACTGTAATACTTGTTGTGATGTAAATGAGGTGACTGCTGCTGCAAAAACCTACGGAATTGACATCTTGTTTTGCTATTATGTTTAGCAGCCAGAGTAAAAATTGCAGGGTTAATACTTTTGTAACCCCTTCCCACATCAAGACGTAATAGAAGAATAATGGAAATGTATGCCTTGTATGTATGTGTGCACAAACTATTACAGGTGACATCAAGAGCAGGTGGGATTGAGCTCCAATTGCAGGTGTTAACCCCTTAGATTTCATAATAGAGTAATTCCCTTGGAATCACACTTTACTGGCACCTCAGGGCATCTGCAAAAATGACACCAAACAATCTAAATCTACACTTCAAACGTCACATAGCACTCCTTTATATCTGAGCAATGTATTGTGCTCAGATTGTGTCAGAGTTGAACACTCCAGTAGCAGTTGTACCCAGGATAACCTGTTTAAAGGAATCCTATGATTAGAATCCTTTTCTTTCTAACTAACATGTAGGAATAGCCTGTCACGATTGTGTCTATGCCCAAGCCACCAAATACTGAATGCTGCATGCACCTCTATGGAAATGGGGTAAGAAACTCTCCCAGGTGCTACAACAGTTGACTAGGCCCTGCCTGAGGGTGATGATCGGCTGTTCCCAAGCTAAGCTTGGCCCTGACAACTTCTAGTTTTCTAAACACGAAGACCTAACAGATAGGTAGAGAGAGAGCTGAAAGAGGCTAGGGACTGGGATACCAAAGGTGGTCACCCCTAGCGAAGAACAGGTGCAGCTGCAAACAGAAACAACTAGGGCGGGACGTACTGGAAAACAAACACGCAGCACAACATAAGCACACAACAGGAGTATGAGGAGAGGAACAGTGGAATAATGAGGAAAGGGTATCACAGGACAGGGGCAAAAAAACCTGAAACCCTAAACAAAACCTCACTAATACGAAGACAGTGTCAGGCAACCAGAAAATGTAGGACAGGGGTTGAGTAGAAGTGTTGAGGGAAAACCAGACTCTCACACAAGGTAACACTCACACCACTTCCCAATCAGCTCCTGAAACTGTGCAACTTCCACAAGTAACTCCTAATAACTGAGCCAGGAATTCAGGTTGGTAACAACGAAAACCAGTGAAGACTGAAGCCAGCCCTCTGCCTTATACAGACCCGGAAAAATCTGATAGGTTGATGAGTATATCAAATGCCTGAGGCTCCGTTTTCCGTCTTAATGCAAAGCCTCCATCTTCTTCAGGAACCGGCCTCTATGCGTCGTCTTCCGGCCTGGCTTTCAATCTTCTACGCATGCGCAGTCGGCTCTGACAGCCGGCCGCGAGCAAAGCCGACTGCACCTGCTTGCGGCCATTTTTTTTGTGGAAATGTTTGTTTTCTTAAAGCTATTCCTACATGTTAGAAAAAAAGGGATTCTAATAATAGGATCCCTTTACTAGTTCTGGAGAGTGTGTCTCTACTGACACAAGCTGGGTGCAACTTATGTGGCATTGAAATTACATATCTGTGGAAAAATCACAAAAGTCATTTTCATCCTTGACTTCCGCTGTGCATTCATTTCTGAAAACTTAATTAATGCAACGCTCAAAGGTTGATAAATCCTTTCATGGGTGTAGCTTCCAAAATGGGTTCACATGTCTGCGATTGTTCTTTACTGGAACTACAGGGGTATGGCATCCAATAACCAAATAGCCCTACTTCTCTTTTGTGCCCAAACAGCAATATATATAAATGTTAAGTCATATATGTGGGCATAAACTACAGTTTGGGTACACAACAGGGAACAGATGCCCACAGGAGCGCCATGTGACTTTTGGAGTGCAGATTTAGATTGTTTGGTTTTTGAATGCCATGTTACGTTTTTAGAGACCCTAAAATTGCCCTTACAAAATGGGTTCACTTCTAAATTTACTGGCATCTTCAAGGCTCTGCTGAAACAATATGGTATTCAAAAACCAGTCCCTCTAAATCTGTACTCCAAAAGCTAAAAGTTCAGTGCTCCTTTCTTTATGAGCCCTGGTGTATGCTCTGACAGCAGTTTATACTCACATAGAGACCTCTTTTGTATTTGGTGTAAGCGCCGTTTGAAAGTTTTAGAAGTGCTTGTCTCTGTTCGCACAAAATGGGCACAACATATTGGCCACTGAAATGGCACATTTCTTTAAAAATTTTAATTTTAACTTCAACTGGAAAGCACTCTTGGGCTCAAAATGAGAATATCACCCCTTCACAAATTCTTGGAGGGGTGTAGTTTCTAAAATGGGTTCATAATTATTAATTTTATTTCATGACCTCTGAAAGCAGAGACTTTAATATTTTGAAAATGATTTTTTTCAAATTTCTGTCAAATTTGCTATTTTCTTTTATGTTACGAAAAAAACAAATCAAAAGCACTTGAGTATGTAAAAGCATCTCATAGTTATTGCCACATAAAACGACATATGTCAGTTTTGAAAATGTGGCCTCAATAGGCTAAAGATATAGATAGTAACATTGAAAATTTAAAGCAAGTCTGTAAAAATTCTTAAAAAAATATGTTTAATAGAGATGAGCATTCGATCGAGTACATATTCGATCGGATATCAGGCTGTTTGAGATGTTCGATTCGAGTCGAACACCAGGTGGCAAACTCATTAAAAATTCGATTCCCCTCCCATCTTCCCTGGCACTTTTTTTGTACCAATAACTGTGCAGGGGAGGTGGGACAGGAACTACTACAATATAGGCATAAAAAAAAAAAAATCGAAAAAAGTAATTGGCTGGCTAATTCAGGTGACCTCCAATTTATAAGAACAGTGGATTTAATATCCGATTCATATGAGACTGTGAACTATGTGACTGTGAGACAGGTATAGATGTACAGGCAGGGTTAGCTAGGGATTACCTTTATTTAGGTGGGAATGTTACACACACAGCTCTTTGGGGCTCTATCTGGTCGGGATCCCTGTCAGCTTGCGATATGCGTGAGCTGAATTTTTCCCATAGGAATGCATTGACCAGCATTGATTGGCCGAATGCCATGCAAAGTACAGCATTCGGCCAATCAACGCTGGTTCTGACAGAGGCTCGTCTGTGAGGAGGCGGAGTCTAAGATTGGACCAGAATGGAGACTGCTGTGGACCGATCTTAGACTCCGCCTCCTCCAGCAGAACCAGCGTTAATTGGCCGAATGCTGTACTCTGTATGGCATTCGGCCAATCAACGCTGGTCAATGCATTCCTATGCCGAGATGTAGCAGTGCTGGCTGTGCGCTCAGCAGTGCTACAACGGAGATGAAGCAGAGCTGAGTGTGTGCTGAACCCTGCTGCACACTCAGCTCTGCTGAGATGCAGCAGAGCTGAGTGTGCAGCAGGGTTCAGCACATCTCTGATGCAGCAGAGCTGAGTGTGTAGCAGGGTTCAGCGCACACTCAGCTCTGCTACATCTCTGAAGCAGCAGAGCTGAGTGTGCAGCAGGGTTCACATCTTTGGTGTAGCAGTGCTGGCCGTGCGCTCAGCTCGGCTGCATCTCCGGTGTAGCCAAGCTGAGTGCACGGCCAGCACTGCTACATCTTGGCATAGGAATGCATTGACCAGCATTGATTGGCCGAATGCCATACAGAGTACAGCATTCGGCCAATCAACGCTGGTTCTGCTGGAGGAGGCGGAGTCTAAGATCGGTCCACAGCAGTCTCCATTCTGGTCCGATCTTAGACTCCATCTCCTGACAGACGAGCCTCCATCAGAACCAGTGTTGATTGGCCGAATGCTGTACTCTGTATGTCATTTGGCCAATGAACGCTGGTCAATGCATTCCTATGGGAAAAAATCAGCTCACGCATATTGCAAGCTAACAGGGATCCCGATGTAATACAGTGACTTGGGCATGTTATATGCAACCAGACATGCTTCCCCTGCTGTCCCAGTTGCATTCCAGGGTGTTGGGATCATTTCCTGGGGTGTCATAGTGGACTTGGTGACTCTCCTGAGTCGAATAGTGGTTTCCCTCTAAACGAATATTTATTCCCCATAGACTATAATGGGGTTTGATGTTCGATCGAACAGTTGAGTATTGAGCGGCTACTTGAATCGAACTTCGAACATTTCACTGTTCGCTCATCTCTAATGTTTAACATAAAAATTTGCTTTATACAATGTCATTTTTTGGTGACATAATCCCTGAGGCACAGAATTTTAACTTGGCTTTTCCAGTGGCTTGTGTTGTGTTCTGCTATAACATATTGTCTGCTTAAGATTTTCATGTACTTACTGGGTAAGTACAACAAGAGGGATTTGAAAAGATACATGGCATAATGTGGCATGTCCGGGATTGGCAAGGATTTATAGTAGATATCCCACAAATCTACTATAGATACCTGCAAACTGACAGACATTACTCTAATCCATACAACATTCTGCCAGGTTTCTTTTCCAGTCCATCTTGTTGTACTTACCCAATAAAGAGGCTTGAAGGAGTTAAGTATAATGACCAGTAAGTTGTGTCAAGAAGAATGTATTTTAGCATAAGTAATAATACCTGTCAGTTCAAGCACTCAAACAGATAACTAGAATACTGGTGATTAATGGCTGATTACACCCCACGTATAGTATCATGGCCTCCTCAATGCCCCCACACTCAGTAAAATGTCAGTATAATGGCCCCATCTATAACCCCACATCTAGTATAATGACCCTCACACTTCAGTCCCCCACATGTAATATAATGGCCTCCACAGGTAAAATAATAACCCCATAGTGCTATACAATATAATGTCCCATTGTGGACTCCACACAATGTCCTAACTCTGGCCCCCATACAGTATAATGTCCCATAATGGCTCCCATGCTGTATAATGTTCCACGAGTGGGCCCCTACATTAATAGAATTAAAAATCCCATTAACAATTTCAGGTTCGGCCGAACCCGAAATTTTGAGGGGTTTTTCACACACAAACTACAATTGTACTCTGGATTCTCTTCAGACTCTAAGAGTATAATTAGTGCAGGACCAGGGTAGGTGAATATAACAGTGTCACTCACCTCTCCTGGGCCTCTGGAGCTACTCCCAGTGCACCTTTGGTCTCAAGAGATGAAGTGTGGGGATCACGTGGGCCAAATTGCATGATTATGCATAGACCTCAGTGCTACCTGACATTATCTCTGGAGGCTGGAGGATCACTGGGAGCATAGCTGAAGCCCAGGGAAGATGAGTAACTCTCTTTAATCACCTCCTCTGCTCTGAAGAAACCCCAGAGTAAGGCTGAGGCCACATATCGCGAAAATGCTGCTTTTTTGTTGTAGATTTTGTTGTGGTTTTTGGAGCCAAAGTCAGGAGTGGATTGAGCAGAAGTTAGAAGTATATATTTCACATTCCTTTTGTAGCCATTCTTGGCTTTGAGTCAAAAAAACGCAGCAAAATCTGCAGCGACAAAAACTGCAATTCCACAATGTGGGGCCTCAGTCTAAAATAGCAGTGACATACCCCACAAACTACCATTAGGAGTAGCTCTCACTGTGGTGTGTACGCCTAAGGATAGTTGGTACGTACCCCCAGGGATATGCATATCCTGCCTTGAGTTGTAAGAAATTAGATTAAAAAAAATCTGTTTTTGTTTCCCCATCAGAGCGCTACTATCGTCCATGGCCTGTGCCTGGATTACAACTGAGCTCCACTGTATTTTAAAACTAACATCCTGTTATTGTGACATACGTTTCCACTCCACATTATAGTTCTTTTTAGTCTAAAAAAAATTCAGAACCCCAGACAGTTCATTGTTGCTTATAAATATAATTTATTACCTTTTTAAAAAATTTTATTACACTTTGTACATGTCAGATTGACAGAATAAATGCAGGCATTTACAAACAGTGAAAAAAGAAAACAGGCTAAAGGTAAGAAGAAGGGGGTTGGGGAGAGGGGGGGTATGAGGCACACCTAGAGAGTAAACTACATCTCACTGTACAGGAATACAAAGAATGCAATGGATAGCACTTCTTTCTTAGACATCTTTAGAAAAAGGAATTGCATAGTAAATACAGCTGGAGGGAAATAAAAGACAAAAACTAAATTGGTTTCTATATATCTATAGCCAAAAAAGTAAGTAACACTTTTGCAGTAATACTGCTATAGTAAAAATACTTGAGAGAATGAAATCCTCAGCTTAAGGAATCCATTGGGTTTGTCTTAGCCATTGCGAATCATGTGTTACCCAGCCATCATCCATGGAAATGTGGAGTAATGGTGGCCAATGCTTGTCACCTGTGTAAAAAGTAAGGCTTACAGACACAATGAACATGACCGTGCGCTCAATTTCTGTCACCATTTTACTAGCCTTGCATTGTCAAAGTTAGAGATATTGTCCGCCACCTACTGATTGCTTAGAATTGTAAAACTGCAATACACATCCATATTTCTATATATTGAAGCTTAGTATTTAAAGATATAGCTAACAGGGCATTATCAATAAAAATGAACATGTAAAAAATAACATATCTTTTGTTATGTCTTAAACACTCCAAAAATATTTGGGCTTCATATATTCTGCAAGATTTAGAGGTCCAACTACCAGGCGCTAGGAGCACTGGGCTCAGTTTGCCATCTATGTGCTAGTCTACAGTCAGCTTTTATAAGAAGACCAAAGTAGCTGCTCAAAACAACCAATCACATTCCAGCTCTCATTTTACAGAGGGCCTTTGGAAAATGAAAGAAGTGACCTGATTGGCAAGTACTTACGTTTTCTTTTGTATTACCCTACATACAGACTAATCTGTGCATGTACAGGTCTGTGAGAAAACGGAACATGGGTGATATGTGTGTGCTGTTTGTAGCCTCCATGGACCTATATATTTTACTAATGAGACTCACAGCCTTCAACCCGGACATATGTGTCTATGGAGTCATAAGAAAAGAAATGGTCACTGTTTAGCCATAAAAACACAGCTAATACACTGACAAACAACATAGTCATTGGGCTTAAATTGTGATAATCTGTAATAATTTGTAATAATTCATATTTATTCATTACTATATTGAGGTTAAGGCCCCACATAGCGAACCACAGCAAAAAAAAAAAAAAAAAAAAAAAAAGCATTGGAAATGCATCACATTTTTTTTACGAAGCGTTTTTCACTAAAAGTCTGCAGCGTTTCCATAGGTATAGGAATGGGAAATTTTTGCAGCAATGTGTACATGGCATTAGCCAGAATCTCATCCACTTTACAGATATGTCAAATGCAGATTTTTTTTCCGTCGTGCCCAAAACTCAACATGGGCCCCAGCCTGAAAACGTATGGGTCTAATAGGCCTAGTGCACATCACTATTTTACTGGAAGGACTGTCCGTAGTATTGGATGGGCTCCTGATTTATCCACATGTGCCTCTGATTTTACATGTAGGATGTTTTTCATGTTTCTTTAGAATCCATAGAAATATGAGCTATATTACATTGCAGGCCACATTACTGACATATCCTCCCCTAGGACCACATGGACATGCAGGGACCATACAATGTTCACGCACAAAACATGCATGAGCCCATAAATCCATTGTTTAAACATTTTTGAAGAATTTTTTTTTTTAATTTCTCAATGAGTCTAAAGTTTTATCTTAAAACAGCTTGTTAGGGGATTTTGTAGGGACTTCTATACAATGTGCAAGTATACAGGGCTGCAACATCTACTACCATGTACAGTCGCTATAAAAGAGACAACTATAGGAAACAGGAACACTACTTGAAGTTTGAGAGATCTGCATGTACAGTGGAGACATTTTTGATGATGGTATCACATCAGTCTAATGGCTCATGATGTTTATTTGCATCAGTTAAACATCCATTTGCTTAGGATTCAATATTAATAAATACAGAAAGTTGGCCGGGAGTTCTGTCAGATACAAAGCGCTGAACCCACTGCAAGCAGATGTCCTATTGGCAGCTGTTTGTAGCAGATCCGTTAAACATCCAGATCCTGCTAAATGGATGCAAAACCCTAATATGCGCACATCATGTCCAAATTAATAGGAATTTCCTCTATTTTGTGTAAATGGAAGCAGTGTTATTTCTAGCTTGTAATAAACATATATTCACTTGTTATTTCTAGCTAACTGCTAAATATTACACATGTTATGATGTCAAGTCTCTTCTAATACTATACAATAAGATATGTGTCTTGTCTTGTCAGGATTTGCCTAAACAATTAGAATCAGCTAGCCCATGGTATATGGGGATGACTACAAGGAGATGCTTATTTCATACTGCATTACCATCTATTCTATGAGAGAAAATAGGATTGTAATACTTTATGACCCAATAGTCTATTTCATTACATAGGGCTTCCAATGTAATAGAGGTTCAGCCTGCGCAGTATACGTATAGATTTATAAAACAGAAATTATACTGTGCAATAAGAATTGGAGCTCTGATATAATGTACTTTACTGAATCTGTGTCTATACGTAAAGTCTTTATTAAAAACCAGTGAAATATATGACTTTTTTGTGTATTTTCTTATTATAGAAGTATTTATTCTATTTTCTATACATGATTATGGGTACTGTCATCTTATCAAAGCCTTTCATCTGCTCTTTTCAGCAGAGTCATGGTCATAGGCAGCAATGGTCTGGAGCCAAATCACTGAGGTCTATGGGAGAGTTCTCTAGACATGCTGTGTGCAGAGAGAAGAAGTAGATAAACTGCAACATCTATTGTCAGTAATGGATAGAATGATGGGTCACTCTGTAGATGTGTTGTGATCCTGTCTGTTTTGGTTGAGATATAAGTGGATGAATGCTGCAATGAACATCCCTACAGAATTGGCAAGTGGCCTTCTATTATTAGGCTTAGTAGCTAGAGTGAAAATTGCTGGAAATAGTAGTTTTAAAAAAAATATATATATATATATATATATATATATATATATATATATATAGTGACATGAAAAATGAAAAATAAAATCAAAAATACTTAAAAATATGTTTCACACAAACCTGGTTTAAAAATAGTCCATTTTTGGGACACATACCCTTTAGCTATATATAGCAAAATGATACTGCTATTATTCATAGGATCTCTAGCAGTGAAGCGTTCACTGTTGATATTCAGGATGCATGCTGACATTTTACATGGAAATACATTTGATATATTTGTGATTATGATATATTTTATCTACCTTACCAGGCTTACTATTCATTGACAAACGCGCTGCATGTAATATGTAGGATATCCAGGACTTAGCTGCATATAACAGCTTCATGTCCTCTGGCAGGAAGCCTTATAAGAATCTCTGTGACTATTCCCATCTGTCTCTATGTATTGGATACATTTATGTTTAAGAGCTGGGGCCACTTAATAAATGTTAGCTGGAGTTCTGAAATAGCTACAAAGTAAGTCTCGTGTCTCCCAGAGTGAATGTACCTTTAATGAGTGTATTAACTTAATGAGCCCAATTTGGAAAGGCAAGATAATACCTTGATTCTATTACTGTATCCTGTCACAAAGCATTGATCGTTCCTTAATTTTATGAACTCAGACAGAATCTCTCGTAATTAGTTAACTAGCCTGTTAGGAAGCTTAATGAGAAGCCAAACATACAGGAGCCTTTTATTGCAACGCTATGTTAAGACGTCAGTGTGGCGGCACAGAATACCTGAAAGTACGCTAGCTTATTATAGCATCAGAAAAGCTCTTGACCTGTATATTTCCAAATTACATGATTCTCATAAAATATTCAATAAAAGGCATATGTCTACAATAAAATATGGTGCAGTATATCCTAGGCAGCAATGCACAGGTGGCCACAATATCTGTATGCCCATATACTGTTCATGTATAATAGTCACATCTTCCAGAAGATGACATTTAAGAACACTGTATTGGAAAAGCACAAGCACTGTTTAATATAGTACACACTTAAATAATAGATTGGGGTGATAAATTAAAGCAAAAATAATAAAAAAAGCAAAAGGAAGAATATACACAACATAAATAAAAAATATATGTATATTGGGCCCACATGCCTGCTAAAGGTATTTTTGTATTTTTTTTTATTTTTATTAGCAAATGGATTTATAAAGGCAAGCAACCTGTAACAGCGTCCCCAATGCAATATGTTCTGATGAAATAACAATTGGCGTAATGTGTAAGATAATATCAACTTTGAAGCCAGAAATTGTGGAAAAAAAGCCTGTGATAGGCACAATCTTGCTCACACATAATGTATAAAAATGTTTACGTGGAATGATTCAAAATAAAAAAGTAATGGCATCCTATGATCACTAGAGGGCACCCTAAATATAGAATGATCTTGGACAGTATGTGGTTTATGGAGTGTTCCAGTTTGGTCACAGCAATATCCTGCACTGTACGATCTAGCTTGTGTAATATGCTGCGCATCAATGAAATGTTACTTTTGCCTTCGCTAACTTTTTTATGCTCATCTGAGTCAGTGGCTCAAAACATATAAACAGCAAAAGAATTCAAGGATATGTAGCAATTTGGAAATTATAGTGTCTTGGTCAAATCTCCCCCACATTAGACTATATTTTGATAGACAATATGGCGCTCATGTATCTTCATAAGTGATTTTCATAATACTTTTACATTATACTATTCAGCCCTGAAAATAAACATTGATGGCAAAGAATTCTGTAATCAGTTTATTTTCAATATAATAACTTAATATCAAAGCATTCAGCATAGCTCATTTCTATTCATTTTAACTTTTTGGCCAAAATCCGTAATTTAGAATTGTCAGCTGGCTCTGGACTTTAAGTAATTACGATAAAGCAGCCTACACTTTAAGACCAATTTATTATAATAGCAATGCCCTGGGTCTCATCTATGGACATGTAAAATATAACCTAGATCCTGATATTTTCCTGCCCCATTGAATGTTTGTCCAGTCTAATAAATGCTATTAGCAGATAACATTAGTGTCCTTAATGGAATTGTCCTTCATTCAATGATTCTGATGTTTCTCCCACCACATTAAGGCCAGTTATTATGTGAAGGACGGAGCTGTGATAAGAATCCTCGCTCTTCTACATTTTTCTAATTGGAAAGCCATTCATTACTCTGATTAATAACTGTATTCTGATTTAGCTTTCTCATCTTCTCCTAAGACATTTAAGAAAGTTATACGACTGCTCGACTTTAGCCCTCATGCACATGTCCATATTATAGTTCTGTGGTATGAGTGGTGTTGGTATGGGGGGGCCTCTGTGTTTGCAGTTGTGGCCAGACTTCATAGTCCAGGGCCAGGCACACAAGTTCCTAATGATGGCTAGTGTCAGGACATTGGAGAATACAAAGCCTTAAAGAAAAGAGAAGCCAAATATCTGTTTATCTGTCTGATCTGAGGCAGATTTTGAGGTCTGAACTGGGGTTTGATTTCAAGGTCTGGTCTGAAGTCTTAGTTAAGGGCTTAGCACATTATAGATACAACCCTGTGTGCTACTTAGATCTGCAATATGGCACCCTTAGAAATCTATAGGCCCAAAAAAAACCCTCCACATGACTTCAATTTTTTAATTATAAAAGGTGGCATGTTTTATTGCATGCCATGTTGCGGAGGCCTTCTTCCTTACAGGTATTGCTTTTATAGGATAATATGGAGGTATTGTCCTGTGGTGAAGGAGTGCATACATCACTATAGTTCAGAGTTGTAATGGCTCTATGTGACTTGGTGCACATGGCTATGTGCATGAATCAATGACTGATGCATCCTAGAACTCAATACTCCTGACTGTAATGCATAGCCCCACGTCTTTTATAGGCAGTCAAGCCCTGATCTACTATATATCCTTTTCTACAATTGTACATCAAAATTATAAGTCGTGTCTCAAAGACTTGAAAAGGAAAAGTGGAAAACATTGTTTGATACCTACATTGACTATGACAATTATACCTGACCAAAATTCATATTTCATAGCTGAAGAACTGAATAGACTTTTCTGGTAACTGATAATAAATAGTAAAAAAAGCAAACACATCAGGCAAATAAAACAAAGCACATGTTGTAGAATGATGATCAAAGCATAAGGTGATATTACCAATAGCTAACTGTCACCATTGCTTCCTAAAGGTGCCTAAATACATTAGATAACATTAGGCTGAATGATCTCGATTGGCTGACAACTATCTCTCCTGCCTCCCCATATGCAAACACAATCCAGCTCGGCAAGCTGGGGAGAGGGAGTAAGTTGCAGCAAAACTCCTTTTGAGGCAACTTATCTCCATGAGAACAAAGGAAGGCATGCTCCTTTCTTTCCTGACATCCATTGTTGTAGGAAAGGTGGGAAGTTCCACTGAAATACCATATATATACAATGTATATGTCAGCTTAACATCAATGTTGAGTAGAAGCATTACTTTAGGAACACATAGGTGTTCAGCAATTGCAGCTTTCACTGTGCCAGATCTCCACTCAGATGATATTGATTGATTGTGATATCGCTGAAATTTTTTTTCTTTTCAAAAAAAAAAAATCTTGTTCGCCACCTACGTTGATGCCAACTTACTGGACTAGTGGATTTCCTGCTCTTTGCTTGAATGAAAGAACATAGGACAGACAACCAGGGCAGGGGGATTATTTGACACAAGGTGTAGTGATCAGTACACCCAATCTAAATTTCTTTGACAAAAAATACCGTTGCTTTCCTTAAAATACCCTGGAAAAGCACACTATTGTCACTTAGATGGCTTGCACAAAATAGAAATAGTCACGGGACAGAATCAATAACCCCTGTCCATTAGTGGATGTAAACAATGTCCATTTGAGCTGGGATTGTATAGAAAGTTTATCCATGTATCTGGATAGCAATATATTTCGTTTCCTAGGAAACTGTAAAATCCTCTAACAAGCCACACACTGAATGAGCATCAGGTTGGTTTATAATATTTGAGATACAGCTTTGCATGTTTTTTTTCTTTTTCATTTAGCGTTAATATACAAAGGTTTATATCAAAGTACATTTTCTAGAAGTAGTAAAACTCATTGGTCAGTATTCCTCTTCAATAGGGTGTCTTTAGAACTTGGTAATTGGAACTATCTTTTTCAGTTTCTCCATCTTCGTATTTCCTACTAAAGATCAATATTTATCTTCTCCTGTCAAAGATACCACTGTCTCGTGTCTGCCCATCTCCTCTAAGACTGCAGCCAGTGTGCTAAGGTTGCCATCTGGGTAGTTCTGCGCTTCCCACAGATCTAGGATTACTCCAGTTGGACTAGGTTTTGTGGCAAAATAATTCAGATATCTGCACAGGGAGATAAAGAGACAAAAGGGTTAGATATGTAAACTGATAAAAAAAATTATTTCTATAGTATTTGCTACAAAACTTAGGTTGTGGTTTGTACACCTTGAAGTCAGAACTTAGGAAGTATGTGTAGAAAGTATAGTTACCAACATTTCCGCCTCAATTGAGGCATGTCCTAATCAATGTGCGGTGTTATATATCGCTAGAAAGCCAACACTGAATTCAGTACACATTTCCAATATGTGCCTTGGTGCTGGAGATATCAATGCCGTTAATTTCAGCGCGGATATCTCCCCACTGTCAGAAGGGTAGGCCTTACACTCTAGCATCATCACTGGGCTGTAAGGAACACCTGCCCCACCTCCCTTGACTGTACTTTAACATACATAGAATACAAAGGATCATCCAGCAACGAGATAAGAAAGTCCAATATAAGTCTTCTTTATTTCTTGTTATCGCAATGTAAATAAAACAGCACGCAATGCACAGGAAAAGCCTGCGTCAGACAGACGCGTTTCAGATAACAATCCTTCCTCAGTGTCTGGATTGTTATCTGAAACGCGTCTGTCTGACGCAGGCTTTTCCTGTGCATTGCGTGCTGTTTTATTTACATTGCGATAACAAGAAATAAAGAAGACTTATATTGGACTTTCTTATCTCGTTGCTGGATGATCCTTTGTATTCTATGTTGGTTATTTCACTCCATGCCGAGGGAGCTCCTCATCCGGGCAAGGTGTCGCAAGAATTTAAAAGTCAAATGGAGATAAAAAGAAAAATCTAAGACGGACTACTGCAGGAGGGCTGAGTATAATTCCTTTTCCCCCTTTTTTCTATCTATAGTACTTTAACATAGCCTTGTCATGTCAGAGGGGGCATCCCTCATAGCCCAGCAATGACGCTAGACTGTAAGGCCTACCCTTCTGACAGTGGGGAGATATCAGTCAAATTGGTCGCTTGGCACTCTTTGCTGTTAAAGTGGAAAGTTGCTGTGAATCCAGAAGCCTGGACTAGCGAGGATAGAACATGTATGGGGGGCAAATGAGAAACTAAGTGAAGAGGCAAATGATACAAGTTAAAGGAATTTGACGCTCACTGTTATAAGCATGGGACTCATACAGTAATAACCAAAGTTTATCTCCTGGATAGCCTATGATGACTATATAGTATACCTACAATGTAAGTATTGTTGAATTACTTTGTGTGTAACTGTCCCTAATATGCTTGTGCAGTATTAGTATTAACACTTATGTTTATGACAGCCTGTAGCAGTGGCGTAACTACCGGCGTAGCAGCAGAGGCAGCTGCCACAGGGCCCAGGACATTAGGGGCTCGGTGACAGCCGCTACATTTATTTTTTATTTTTTAATAGGCCGTTACTGGGATTGGTAAGTGATGGCACGGGCCCCACAAGCACTATTTTACTCGGGGGTCTTTTCGGACCCCCGAGTATAACAATCGGAGGCCATGGAGAGGTAAGATAACATAAAAAACTGTATTACTTATCTCTCCTTCAGCCTACTTGCGTGATGTCATATGATCCGTGACGCAGGGCCCCGGTCACATGATGTCTCAGGAAAGATGGCTGACAGTGACGGAGAATGCAGGGTAGTCGGGAAATAGGTAAGTAACAGTAGTTTGTTGTTTGTATCCCTCTGGGTCTCTGATTATTATACTCTGGGGTCTGAAAAGACCCCAGAGTATAATAATTGATCATGGGTGTCCACAATGGGACATAATACTGTGTACTGGAGCCAGTATGGGGACATAATACTGTGTACTGGGGGCCACTATGGGGACATAATACTGTGTGCAGGGGCCAATATAGGATATTATAGTGTGCGCAGAAATGCGCGTGCTGGGGGGGGGGCGTGTTAGGGGTCAGTTGGTCAAGGTCTTCAGCATCGGGTGGGGGGGGGGCATGTCAAAAGGTCGCCACGGGGCCCCGCCATTCCTAGTTACGCCACTGGCCTGTAGGCTACATCTTGTAGAGAGAGTGGTATGTGTACCAGCTCCATTATCAATATTTGGGACATTTGGATTCTTTGGCGGCTGCACTTATAATGCTGTGGTAATTCATTTTTTAACAGGAGTAAATCTGCTCTATAACTGTCTTTCTTTCACTCAGAAGCAGGACTATGTAGGACATATAGAGAGAAGTAGTGATATGTGCTCATTTGAATAAGGTGCTAGGGTTGTGGTAGAAAGATACTTCTTAGCCCCAGGATCAGACTAAACACTGTCCCTCTCCACTCTCCATATACTTCTGTAAACATGTAATCTGAGTCATGTGACCTGCAGTTTGTCCTCAAATGTATATGGCACAGATTTTCAGAGGTAAAGTCATTTTAGCAGAGGGAGCAGCAGGGAAAAAACCGGAGGCATTTTTCTCTGATGAGATACATAAAGCTTTTTTAATTGCCTGAATTGTTTATTTAGGTAAAGCTTGCTGAAATGTTAATGGTCATTTAAGTCTATATCTATGCAGGAGATATTTAGGACTTTATCAGATGAACAGAGCCCTAAAATGATATATTAAGAAATTAATCATTTTTTATTTTTAGACCTTTTTAGGTTCCAAAAACTAAGGCAAAACACAATGACTTTCAATGGTAAATATTCATCACAGCTAAGAGCTTATATTGATGCCTAATATTATTTGGGGCCTAGTGAATGCTATCACTAACTTCTCATGCTAATCTTCTGCTCTCCAATAGCCTGTCACCCATTATTTTATTGAAAAAGTAGGACTAAACCTAAAATACAGAGATAAAATAATAAAATGGCTTAAACTCATTTCCGTGCTTGCCCTTAAATTTTGCTGACCTGGGCAAGTGCCGTTTTCACAATAATATAAACCTATTTCCTACTGAATGGTTTGGCTTAGTACTGGCTCAATCCAGTAAATTGCTTTTTTTTGAGAGCACCTGTTACATTTTAATATGTTTGAGCGCCAACAAGTGCCTAGTGCAGGAAAATGATAGAATATACGGTATTTCACAGATGTGAACTGAACTTCGGGCTGTCAAATGGTTCAAGTTTAGGAAGAGCTTTGAAAACAGAACTAACATTTATCATAACTATATATGCTCCGGAATCAGTATATATGTAACTGTATATGCTCCAGAATCAGTATATATGTAACTGTATATGCTCCAGAATCAGTATATATGTAACTGCATATGCTCTAGCATCAGTATATATGTAACTGCATATGCTCCAGAATCAGTATATATGTAACTGTATATGCTCCAGAATCAGTGGCAAAGTACTACATATGCATTTTGTCATCATCCAAAAAATAATCAGAAGTTTATCAGCAGAATGCTGACCTGTCTAAGTTGAGCTTGTGGGCGAGCATCCTCCAGTCATGACCTCGTGTCTGAGGAGCATCTAAGCTGCTGCACAGTTTCTGCCGAATAGTTAGAGGAATGCTGAAAGCACTTGGTCCTATAATAGTCGTTATGGTACTTGCTGAATCCATGAGTGGATAATCAATAATACAGCTCGGTTCCTGTACAAAGAACAAACAAATAATTTATATTGGAGACGATTTCTGGATATGGATTGGTGCATGCAGTTTATTTCTACTTTATCAGAGTCCCAGAATTAAATTCCAATACTTTCTCAGCCAGCATCGTATTTCTCGTCTGCTGAAATTAAATCAAATATTTATAGCCGAGTTACCATTAAACCATACATCTTGGTCCTTGGATGCTAAGTCTGTGCCTGTGCTTGTTACAATTACATCAGCCCTGACGTACCTAGGGTTAATTGTACCAACAATATGCAGGAAGATCGGACAAGCATCTGCATGATTCTTAATAACTTGGTATCTGTACAATTAGCTCAGTACTTTGTGTTTAGCATAGACATGATGTGCTTTGCTAATTAATATCTATAGACACATAAAAATATACAAGCAATAGGAGACCCCTTCTTGGTGCCCACATGGTATAAAGCCCCTTTACCAGTACCCACATGGTATAACGCTCACTTTACTGGATCTCATATGGTAAAACATTCCCTTTTCTGGCTCCCAGAAAGTATAATGCCTCCGCTTGTGACCCCACCTGGTACAACTTCCTGTTTACTGGCCCCCATATGGTATAAAGCCCCCTTTACTGGCTCCTATATGGTATAACATGGTATAAAGTTCTCCTTACTTACCCCCACACAATACATTGCTTCGTTATTGGCCTCAAAACAGTATGCTGCCACCTTTACTGGCCTCCACACTATAAATTCCCCCCTTACCATCTTCATGCACAGTATACCACCCCTTTATTGGTCCTCATACAAAAAGTTCCCAACAAAGTGACTTTAGGCTTCGGCTAATGGCTGCTATTTACTTACTAATCCCCACTTCTGTACACTGTCACCTTTGCTTTCCCATCAGCCTCAGCCCTCCAGGGGGCCCTGTGTGTTGCACACCACGTCACTGATGCTGAGCAGTGTCCAGACATCACTGATGCTATTCAGTGCAGCGCACAGGACCTCCTGGAGGATAAAGGGAATGTGGAGACGGAAGAGGCAGGCGCAGGGATAAATAAATAGTAAGTAGCGGCTGTTACTTTATTGAGTAATCTAGCAGGTAACAGTTTATTTTTATTAACAAGAGAATAAAAGCAGCAGAGGGCCCTAAAGTTGTGGGCCTTGTAGCAGCTGCTATGGCTTCTATTGCAGTAGTTCCACCACTGATGTTCAGCCAGCTGTCACTGAAGCTGCTTATCAAAGATGATGTTGATCAAGTGCAATTGCTGTAACACAGTCTCACTCTTTTATCACTTGCTCGTCATCTCTGTAGCTTAAGAGGCAAGTAGCTCACCACACCAGGGAACCCCTCCTGCAGGGTCAAGAAGAGTATAAGACACAATATATGTATATTTTTTTACATTACCACCCAAATGTTATAAAACTGAACCAATCCATTATATGTATCCTAAAATGGTGACATTGAAAAATATAGCCCATCACTCAAAAAAAAAAATTAATAAGTTATGGCTCTTAGAATGAAAAAATGAATAGAAGAAGTTGACTACGGATACATTCACATCTGCAATCTGAAAATCAGCAGAGGAAAATGGACTTTCTCCTCCACTAGTTTCAGTTTAAAGATAAGAGAAACCCCATGGACCCTATTATAGTCGATGGAGTCCACCGTGCTCAGTGTGTCGTCCACTTCTCCATTGCTCAGGTGCCCTGACGGACCCAAATAATGGTGCTAGTGTGAACCTAGTGTAAATTACCTGGTTATTAAGTGACAAACAGGCCTCATTGTTAAGAAGTTAAAGGAGAGAGTATCAACAGCTCAGTATCACAGTATATGATGTAGAAGAAAATACATAGAACAACAAAGTTCAATGAATAATGAAGTTATAAGTATTTACAGCTAAATAAACTTTAATTTTGGCATCAGGTTTCATTACCTACACCTGCCAATATAAATAATATTTCATTGGAAATTCTGCAATATTTGAAGTTATCACCAATGGATGACTCTCTTGCCATACCTCTGATGCTATACAGTTCAGCTGGAATATCTGTCCTTCACCCTCCACCTGCCTGACACATAGTTTACAGGACAGCTCCGTGGTGCTAAGGCTGAAGCGTTCCAGAGTAAAGGTGCAATGAAGATTCCTTTGGCATCCACTCCAGACCTGATAGAAAGGAATTTCCTGCAAAATACAACCATTGGAATTAAATAAATTTTGAAAAAAACCCCCCCAAAACTATTAGTTCACATACTATAACTTCCACACATTTATATAATAGGATGTCAATTCCTATCAGAAACAAATTATTGAAAGGCAAGACACTCATGAGATGTTCTTCAGCAGAGTTTTGGAGGCCTGTGGCTAGAAGATCAGCTTGTTGCAAACCTTCCCTCCTCTCATTGCACACGTAGCTGCCTGTATTACACAAGCCACGAAGTGGAAGACACCATGCCAATAAAAATACAACTTGTACTACAAGGGCCATCTCTTGTTATTCACAAGGAGTCTGCTCCTCTGCAGTAGAGGCAATCTTCTACTTCTGCCTTCAGCCTGTATTACTTTAGCACATTACGAGCACAGTGTTCAGCTCCCCTGGGAGCGATGGGCTACGGAGTGAAACCTGGTTAATGGAAGCTGAAAGCGCTGAAGAGAAGTTGTTCAGCCTGCAGGCAATGGGAAGAAGTTGCTGAACTAGCACTATATCTAATCCATACTGAGCTTCTCACACAATGCTGCTGAACTCTTGCCAAGGGTAACTGCCTTGGCCAGGCCAGCAGAATTATTAAAGATGATTGTGGGAAATAAGGAAAGGAAGTAGCTGATGGTGAAGATAGACACAGTCCAGGCCACTAAGTGATAATAAGCCTAGTACATAAGCATTAAGAAAATCCAAGGCAAACACCTGTGAGTAATAGATGGTAAAATGCTGGACATTCCACAAATCAGATAGGAAAGGACTCAGAGTCTAGTGACTGGGCACTTACATTCGTCCATTATGTTGAGTGGCTTTCTACAGAAGTGTTATGAGGATATTTGTAGCCCGATAAGATTACTTGTATGTTTCATTTTCTAGAAATGTTTTTTTTTAGAAAGTATTTCCCCCCGCACAGTAAACAGCTCACAGCTACGTCATTAATAGTGCCCAGTACAACTATGGAGTCAGCTAAGTGCCGAATCCTTACATTGTACAGGTCTGTCAAATCATTTTAACCAAATCCACAAAATAAACTGGACTGAATCAGCAACCAATTTGCCGGTTGAATCAGAACTAAAATTGGAACAAATTGCTTCGTTCATCTAGAATATTACACAAAGATCTGACATGATTAAAGGTCAGAATGGTCCTTAGATATTTCCTGTATATCTTCTTCATGATCAGAGTATGATGCATCAGTCTATATGGCTGTGAACTACAATATAAATGAAAATAGATTTACATTGCTATACATTACGTTATAGTTGGAGGTTGGTAAATAGCTATATATGGGTGAATATGGGTGTCTGTAAATGTACAGTATATGGACATTAAAAACTTGATCTTTGCGTGGTATTGTATTACTTGTTGCCTGTCAGACCTGGTTCACATGTGTTCGGTATTCCGTTCGGGGAATCCGCATGGGGACCCTGCGAGTGGAATACTGAACGCATTGACAAGCGGTGAGTCACGAATCAAGCGGAGAGGAAAATAGTTCATGAAGTACTTTTCTCTCTGCATGTTCAGTGTGGACACCATGCGGAAAACACATGGACCCCATTATAGTCTATGGGGTCTGTGTGCTTTCATAAGTTCACAGCTTGTCAATGTGTTCAGTATTCCGTTTGGGGAGTCCCCATGCGGACTCCCTGAATGTAATTGATGTGAACCAGGCCTAAAAAGAGCTTATATACTCAGGTGCTCTTTATGCTCAGTTTTATCACGGGCTTTATAATGATCTGTATAGATTACAGTTCTGGTTGCCTGGTTGAGATGCCTCTGAAGCATTAGTACCTTCCAATACTGTCAGGATCAGAGAGATCTCCTTGGTTCTTATATGGCTTATTGCTACTCAGAGAACAAGAAGCTGCGACAGCAGGTGCCAGGTAAGGGAAGTGTTATCAAGAAGCTGCGACAGCAGGTGCCAGGTAAGGGAAGTGTTATCAAGGGGGACCAGAAGTTCTTTGCGCAGACATTTTATTTATTATATACTATCTTGATACAAGAATCTTACTTAAAATCTACAATATATTTAAGATAATCTGCTACTTTTGGTTAAGGCTTCTGCAAAACAGTATGTAATATGGTTTTACACTTCAGACAGAGAGTGAACATTGGCACTGCATTGGTAGCTGAATCTGTTGATTTCTGCAAGACAGGTTTATGTTTATGGGAGTCTTCCTATTCACCCAACGGATGATGGAAGGGCACCGTAAATAGTATTTGAGAAGAGATTGCCATTGAATAACTTACCTGATATTTAGCTAACAGTTTGCTCTTCCATAGGGAGTGGGGGATGTCATGAATAGAGAGGCGGAGGTTATGAGTACTTCCTTTAAAATGAAGCGTCTTAGGCTCATCCAGTAACTGTCCTCCAACTTTCCGTTCCTGTTGTAAGACTTCCTGTGTTTTTTGTAAATGAAAAGTTATTATACCCAATGCTCCTTTGTATGAAATGATACTGAGACATTATGTTACACCAGATCTTTCCTAGCAGAAAATTTCAACTAAAATATTCATTAGTGTAATTTCAAAGAAAAAAAAATTCAGATAGTAAAAGCCAAGAAGATCGCACAATTCCACATTTAAAGGCTCAGTTTATATAACTACTTTGTCTTGTACAGCAATATCATCCTGAATATGTGAATACCCCTTCTGAGGACTCAGTCTGAGATGGATCAAATCACGTTTTCTTATAGAAAGTACAAGACGATAATACATGAATCAGTTATTCGCTGCATCCAGAATATCAATCAACAGTATTATGTTTCTTTACCTTATATCTCATGTTATGACCACAATATCTCATTTATCAAATAAACCAACTTTTTTTTTCAGTTTTTGCTATAGACTGATTATTTTATGGTGATAGTGTATATGGACATTGCTAATATATTAGCTGTAAGGTGTGAGAGATTCATTCATTGCTGAACTGTGAAAGAAGACTCAAGACAAAATGAGGCAATGCTTTCTCCTATAATACACCTCAACAGCTGTTATACTGCTTGGTTAGTTTCAAGAACTAGATAAAAGATGTCACCTATCAATGAGCACTAATAAAATGGATTTTATGCTGAGTTTAGAGCACCATGTCTCACTAAATTCTTTTTACAAAGCCTGTAGTCCCAGCTAAATGATGGGTAGAAAGGGGCAAAGAGGTGACATTTCCACATAATGGGAAATATTCTTCAAAAGTCTTGTTATAACATTTTGTGTTGCACTGTTTTTATAGATATATAATATATCATCTACATAGCACTGATTACAGAATAAATAGGATAAACATGACAGAGAAGTAAATACGGCAGCAGGGGGCGCTATAATCAAACCAGTATGGGTCCTGAACTGAGTAAGTGTTGACTGAGACTGAGGTGTTTTAATTATGTACGTTGCCTGCCAGCAATGCAATAATCTTTTATATTGCAAGAAAATGACAATAAAGCAGCTGTCACTTGACAGCCACTCCACTATTTGAGATTGCTACTTCCTACAGTGCTTTGTGATTAGTGAGAGTAAATAAATAGGGATAGTGGTGAGCGCATATATCTCCAGGCCCCTGTTCAGTATGGCCACCTCTAGAAGACTCTCTATGACAAATGCAGCCTTGCAAACTTGTACTCTATATACATAAATATACATAACAGACATAATGGGACCACAATTGGATCACAATAGTTTTGTCTATTTAAAAGAAATGTATCAGCACTTTAAAAATGTATGTGTCGTTTTTTGAGTTCCCACCTTCCAAACTCCATAGCTTTTTTTTTTTTTTTTTCCACTCACAGCCATAAAGTGGGGGCATAGGGTTTGCTGGACAAACTGTACTTCTTAGTGGTACCTTTTAACACTCCATACAATGTACCAGGAAACATTTATATATTTTTCTACATTTTAAACCCTTAAAAATAAATTCAAAACCTTGCAAAAAATATTTCTTGGAGTTGCCATATTCCGACACCAATAACTTTTTTATGGTTTTGGTTCTTTGATTTCTTTTCCCCCCTACAGCGTTCACCCTATGGGAAAAATATTTTTACTTTGTAGGCTGGACATTTTCAGACACAGGGATACCTAATGTGGATGGGTTTCACTTTTTTTTTTAAAAAAAAACAAACTTTTATTCATATTTCAGATGTGATTTGAATTTTTAATTATTTTTTTTATTTTTTTTTTACTGTCACTATTAAGCCCCTTGGGGATCTTGAGCCACAGTGGGTCTGATCACAAATACAATGCATTGTAATGCATTGTAAAATTGCACCACTTGTATTACAGGCTGTACAGAGCAGCCTGTAATACAAATGTATACCAGACCTGGGAGCCTTCAATATAATATGTAGCTATGCCTCTGACTATACCTTGTGCCCTTCAGAATAGTAGTATATTTTATGTGTCAGAGAGACATTTGCTGCCTCTGCATATCTTATAGCTAACCCTCTGTTTAGCAGTATTTAGTCATATTATATATGGCATCGGCAGCAATTGTCTGACACAGACTTATTGAACTGTATGGGGGAGTTTTCTAGACATGCTCAGTGCAGGGAGGAGGAGTAGAGAAGCTGTGACCATCTATTGTCATTAGTGGATGCAGTGATAGGTCAGTGGTGTTATTTATAAAGGTGTTATCTTCTATTGTCTGTGATGCAAATTAGTGCAGCAAAGCAAAGCCCCACAGAATTGGCAAGAATAAGTCTATTATTAGAATTAATGAAAATTGCAGCATTTTGTGTTTACAAAAGATATAGAGAGTGACATGAAAAATTAAACCAATCAAATAAAAAAAATCTTAAAAATATATGATTTAAATAATAGATCATTTAAGGAACACAACACATTCCCTATTAGCTATAGAAACTAAATCTATGGAATATAACTGGTGTTTGTACCTTCAGGGCATCCTGAGTATCATCTAAGCAGTAAACCCGAATATTGTAGTCCAGAGATGTGCAGGTTGTTGGACCAAATATAGCTAACTTCAGTCGTTTGGCTGAAGATTTGCTAGTAGATTGTCCCACCAGTGCATAGGTGCTTAATGTTTCTGTGAGTATGTGGCAGGCTTCTGAGTCCATCTGGATATAACAAGGCGTGGTAAAGTTCTCTTCTCCAACAACCACTATGTCCTGTTGGAACATAGAAAATGAGTATACACAAGAAATGTATAAAGGAAGATAGAGGAATATCAGAAGCTGTAATAGAAGTCTTTAACTGGTCAAATTTACAAAACTAATAGTCTACTGTATGATGTTACACCAATACTAGAATTATAGACACTTGATACTAGTAGCAAATACACAGACATGTACATGCATATGTGTAATGTCAAAATTCATTTTTAAGAACTATAACTACATAGATGATCCTATGAGGGTAACTTTTGGCTTACCAAGGAGAATATAGTAAGTACAACTTGTAGCTTTATGATTATTCAGTCATACAGGCAGGAGTCTAATGAGTTCTCCAGGTAAAATATTATACACTGGAGCAGATTTATTATTAGAAATGTTCCAGAATTATGTTGTGATCTGTACAAAAAGCTGCCATACACTTACACCACATTTATTGGAACTGTTTTAGACACTTTCTGCGCCTTGTCTGTAAAGGGAGCGGATTTTGTTGAAAAATAAGTGTGTCTTGTTGGGAGAAAGAGGATACTTAAAGTGAACCACCTTGAGCCAAAATACATCAAAATTTTCCCAGTTTTTGTGGGAAAATAAGACAATGGATGGATCATGTAAAGTTAGGCTAGACAGTCTAAAGATACTCCAGATCTGTCATTCAGCATTAGACTGGCAAGGTTTAAGACTGACTAAGGGTCAGTGCACACAGAGTTTTGTTTAGCGCTTATTTTGACGCTGAATCCGCCTCAAAATCAGCCTCCAGAAAAAGCCTCCCAATAGAGTTCTGTGAATAGAGTGTGTGTGCACTGACCTTAAGTTTGCACTGTGTAACTTTTAGGTTCCATGTACACAAATATGTACTTTGTCAGTGTCCTAGCTATGGCTAGCGCACTTATGGCCCCATACACACACCATATATTATTGTAGGTCAGGGTGGGGGGCCATGAGCCCGGAGGCAAAACTCAGGACAGGTCCTGTTTCTGTGAAATTAATTGATTTGTGGAGGGCACAGATGTCAGATGGATAACAGCCATGCACTATATTGTTTATATGCAGACTTGTACGTGTACACATTTGTGTTCATGTAGCTTAGATAGTATTTGTAAATCTGCCACCCTAGTGCAGGACCTATGTGAATACTGCGGAGCCTTGCAAAGCCTGTATTAGATATCAGTATGGCCCAGAGTATTCCTGTAAACCAAACCCTTTGTATGATGACCTTATAGGACCCATAAATGTGACTCTTATGACACCTTTAAATTTAGGTATCTCTATAGATGATTTCAATTACCCAATGAATAAACAGCTGATGCGTTTGCATTTTCGTTCTAAATTTGTTGCATTATAATTTTAGCATAAAAATAGAGACACCAACATAGATTTGAATATTCACATTACATATGATAGAAGCTTTAATGAAAGCAAATCAGAGGAAGTGATTTAGAAATGGAGCGGCTTCCTTTCCACTGATACATTATATTAATTCATGAAAAACAACACAAGTCTTAATGTATTCAGAAGTCAATCAGCGACTGCTCCCAGAGTTTACAGATTAAATTTAGCTCACAAGCAAAAAGACATTAGGAAACAAGATAATGTCTGCAAGTTGTAGGAGAGTCGCATATCTAATTCATTACTAAATGTGAACTCTAAGCATAAAGAGGAAAATATTCTCTGAAAATACATTGCAGTTTGCATAAATGTACTGGATAATATGTAAAGTGATTTCACATGAGGGAATAATGGATGTTCACTTCAGAAAATACTGCATAGAATTATGTGCTGAAAGTTCTGAATTACATTAAGAAGTCTCTACCCAATAAAAAGATATATTACTCTTTAATTCAGGTGCTTCTTCATTGTACCCAGTGATGGGAAAGCTGGGTGACAACCTCTGTGCACACTGCTGCAACAAGTGGTGTCTAGGGGCAATGTATTCCTCTCTACCCATTGAGAACATAGTCTAGGAAAGGCGTCCTTTTACTGCATATGGCCAAATTTACATTGTGCTCTTACCTGTAATAGATTTCAGCACAGTCTATGTAACTGGAGCAGGTGGGAAGTCTCTTACCAGTGACTACCTGTCCTTTCCAGGGAAGATGGAAGAGCGGTGTGTAAATAACTCCATGGCTGTATATATAGAAAGCGTAGTCTATTGGTTGTGCTTGTTATTGGGGAGATAGTAGGTGATAACTGGTAAAGAAGTCAATGTATAAGGGAGTAGGTGGAATTGGGAGGAAGAGTAACAAAATCTTTCACAAAAATAGATGCTTGATCTGCTTTGGTGCTGAGAACGTACCAATGTACCGTTGCTCCAGCAAAACTTTAAAGTGTATATTTGTACATAGTTTCCATTAGTTAAGAGTATTGTCACAAATCAGTGAAATAATACATTACCTTGTCTGTTACATTGCCTGGTTTATTTTACAAACATCATACACCGTGAGTAAATTAATACTGAATAATATGTGAATTAATACCGATTAACAGGAGACTAAAGTCATTCCAACTTTGAAAACCATGAACTGCCTTTACAGACTTTGGCCACTAGGTGTCAGCAGTGACAAGTATACCATTCTGTCTGAAACTACACAGTCTATCAGCCAATAGGTAAAGGCAAAAATAAGAAGCTACATAATGTTTTGGTTGGTCTTGAACTCAAGAGGGAAAAATGTAGTGAGCCTTTGAAGGCATCAAGGCAAATATACAGTACATATACCCAAAAAATATAGTGGCCTTTTTACCCAGTGCTTGCAGCCAGCAATGTCTCATGTGGCCTAAATGGCCATTGTTTTCTCATATAGAGAGAAATCAAATATTACTCATAAAAAAGTTTCTAATCTTACATGTTATAGATATCAAATTATAGTCAGTATTAGGCTGAAACACAGGAAAACGGGTTCTGAACCGAACTTAGATTACGGCACGTTAGTAGAGTTATACGTGTTCTCTGTGTTGAGATTGCAATATGTACCCAAGTGATTATATCATATGGATCTTCATAGTGAATAGCAGAAGTATTGATATTTAATATGAATGAAAATAATTTATTAAAAGACTAGGGAATAGATAGATAGATAGATAGATAGTAGATAGATAGATTGATAGACAGACTAGGACACTAACCTCCCACTGTCCTTGTATAGACTGTTCCTTAAATTGGATCTTCCAGTCCTCGGCGTTTGTTTCTGTACAGTGGTGCATTGTTATAATGACTGGTCTTGTCATCAGTGCGCCCGGAGGTCCACAAGATACTACTGGGGTTAGGAGGGTTTGGCTGTCTTCTATAGGTGGTCTGTAGTAAATAACATACCAGTTAGAATGTGAGAAACATATTAGACATAAAACTGTGGAATAAACCAATCACTACATCGGTCAACTATTAGCTTCTTGTATTTGGCAGACACTCTTGACTTGTCGTGTAATAAGTGATAATTGTGCCCCACAAAACTATGGATTAGGGAGATCACAGCAAGCACAAAAAATTGCTTCTGGAGACTAGATGACAAAACATGTCAGCTCCCCCAAAACAGTGATCCCAAGTGACAGTTCAATCTTTACGTAGCATTTTGTTCCAGAAGTCCAATGTCTTGATCATTTGGCAGGTGAAGTTTAACCATTTGAATATTAGTCATTTTTCCTGGTATAATCGGACACATTTTTGAGTATTTTCATACATGCTCTTTTGCCTGCGATAACATTTTTTTTTTTGTTTGGTTTATTCCAATAATTTTTGTGTCTACATAGAGCTTTATTTTATATCATTTTTATTATTGCATATTTTTTGTTTTAATATCTGGGAAAATGTAAACCAAAACGGAGGGGAAGTTCCAGAAAATTCATCTTATGAGGCGTTCACACTGGCACCTTGACCTGTCCACCATGATTCTGCCTAAATTCCTGGAAAAACTGCATAGGGACGGCTTGCCGGCGGTCAGTTTAAAAACCCATTCATTTCAATGGGTTCTTAAGGCAAACCACCTGTGTCCGTATGCCATGAAACCATTTTTTTTTTTTTTTGCACGGACACAAAGTTGGACATGAAAGACTTTGTGTCTGTGCAAAAAGAAACGGTTTCACAGCGGAGAGGCTGCATATGGACACTGGAGGTTTGCTTAAAAAAACCCATTGAAATGAATGGTTGAATGCAAGCGTCCCCAAGCTGTTTTTCCTGGAATTTTAACAGAATAACAATGGCCGGACAGCGGCGCTAGTGTGAACGCCCCCTTAGTCGCATGGAGTCTCTGATTGCTGAATTCAGCCCAATGCATGAAGCTATTACCTTGGGAAGCATTTCAGCTCTCTGCTGACTAAGACTGGGTTCACACCAGTGCTGGCTCTCCATCTGTGGATTCTGTTCCCCTCTCCGCTTGAAAAATTTGGAGAGTCTGCATTTTTCACCCTTTTTAGATGGAAACCAGGCACACCACATTAAAGTCTATGGGGTCCGTGGGTTTCCGCAAGTTACTGCTTTTTTTAAGGGAATTACCGTTTGGGGGTCTGCTTGGGGACAACCGAACGCAGATGTGAACCTAGACTAAGACTCATATATTTAGACCTAGAGTAATATGTATTCTCCACAGATTCCCTGCACCTTCCACTGTGACCTACTGTTCTCCTCCACCACCCACCCGTCCAGCCTGGGTGATACCCTAAACTCCTTTCCCTCTCCTATCCTCTTCCTATTAGTTAATCTTTGTTACACCTAAGTTGACATTGTTTGTAAGGTTTTTTTGCAATGTTTTTACATGCACGTAATGTTTAGACATTCTATTGTCATTCAATGTCTTGCTGCATCAAGACTAAATTTCGCAATGTGCCTTCTTTGTCTTCATTGAAAATTACCTGTCTTTTGTAAAACTCTTAGTCTATTTTTTCCCATTTTTCATGTTTTTTGTTTAACTAGCATTCCCTCTCCATTATAGTAATGGAATAATAAGTATAATTAAGTCACCACATCTTTAATGAATGTGTCCATGATGGTGACAAACACATTCTATATTTGTAAATTGATAACATGACATGTACATAGAAAAGCATATCAACCATAGCGTGCAATAAGTAGATTGGTAGTTGCTGAACATCATGAGTATGACATTCTTCATTCAGCGAAATACGCACAGCGTTTCTTGAACACATTTTATCGATATTGTCTAGAAATTCTTTTGCTAACAATTACTACCTTTCCTATAAACGGCTTCTCATTTTGTTGCCTTTTATTCCTATGTGAGTCATACATTAGGATTCCTGCAGTCATTTGTTTTGTCTAGACCATAATTAATTCTTTATTTATCCATAGATAATATGGCTGTCTGACTCCAGATAGTTTAGTGTCACAGGATCTTTCCCTTTAGGTACTGTAGTGAGAACAAAAAGCATCTAGTGTATCTTGTGCAATTGTAAGCTATGACTGCCATACCAGACATAACACAAACATCAATATATCCCAAAGGTCATCTAACCAGTGTTAAGGAGAAATGATAAAAATGTTTGTAGACATAGCAAATATGGATGAGCAATAGCGTGTAGAGATGTGTGACAACCATGACTTAACTCATGCAGACACTACAAAAAAAATTTGCGAGCAAGTTTGAAGGCTAATATTAAAACTGATCAAAATGTTCTGACATGTTGATATAGATAATAAAATGGAGAGGCTTCATTGTCCTTGACTATTAAAGCAGCATTGAGTACTATGAGAAATGGTTTTAGTGTTCTACTAGTCTGCTCAGTTTAGAAAGGTTGTAATTTGGGCATTGACTCTTAGATATAAATCAAACTTTAGGAAGTGAAGATGGGTGATATATAGGTTCTTGTGATATGGAGTAGGATTTATGAGTAGGGTTGATCGAAAAAGATCGGATTCCGATCGACGATCGAGTAAATTTCATGATCGGAATTCCGATCCCGATCTTTTCTGGGGGGATCGAGGTCAGAGGTTATCTCAATATCGGTTCAACCCTATTCATGTATATATCATAAATAGGGTTGAGCGATTGGGATTGGGAAACATTGGATCCCGATTGGCGATCGAGCAAACTTCGCGATCGGCTGGAAAATGATTGGAAATCGGATTTTAAAATCGATCCTGAAATCTCAAGATCGGCTCAACCCAATTTATGAGTAAAAGGCAGAGTAAATCCAGGTAGAACTCCTAGGAAAGTCCTGCTTACTCTGCCCACAAACAGTGATTGACAGCTTTCCCTGTATAAGTGTATGTACACAGAAGGACTTTCATTGTCTTTGCTAGGAGTCCTGTAAGGATTTACTATGGTTTTAATTATTGAATTCTGCTCCAAATCCATAAAATGCATCCAGTTGTGTCACTGTCCAAATATTTCTAGACCTAAGTTTTGGCATTTTAGCTGTTTGCCAAATCATATTCAAGATACAGATATATAATCAATATGGGCTTAAAGTGCAGACTCTGAGCTTTAGTTTGAGGGTATTCACCTCCTAACTGGAGGAACGGATTAGGAATTACAGTTTTGTAATATGTATAAGCAGAGATTATTATTTATTTATAATAACTAAGAAGGTGCTCATTTATTATTGTGTGCAGGTAAAAAGGGCTTGTTATTACTGTTTGTGGGGCAGAAAGGGGGTATTATTAAATCTCTTTTTTAAATTGATCTGATTTTTATTAGGATAAATGTATGGGCACTGTTATCCCATGAAACTTGGTCCATGTATTGTCTGGAGGTACTTTAATATCTGAGATTTGTATATTGTGTATTATTGATAGAAGTGGTATTCATATTATACATTTTGTTCAGTAGTCATCTGTATAGTGGTAATAATTCTCCCTGGTATAGCGGTATTTTATCAAAATAGTCTTTTTTTTTTTCAAATCTTTTTTGCCCTCTGAGCTCAAGACCCTACCCTGGAAATGCAGCACTGCCTTGAGAATTGACTCAATACCAGTGTTATTGGTAACCTTTGGTTCCCAGATTTAACTTTGTCCAGGGCAATGCTTTGCCTAAAACTGGCCCTGCATGTTAATATTGCTTTTGTTTTGCACCTGCAAAGTGTGTGTCTGGAATTATACTCCCTATATCTACACTTATCTGAATTTAAAGTAATGGAACAACTATCACACTGTATTACACAGTGAATGCAGGGTACATGCCATAGGGTGTCTCTTTAATTTTCTATTTTCAGGTTTGCTCATTGCGGAAATACCAAATAGAATAGGGAATCTAATAGACAATGTTCTCTGGGAAAACTATGCAAATTGCCTTGCCATAAGGAGGAAGAAAAACTATCTCTCTAATGCCACCTATAGATAGCTCCTATATAACTCAAGATATGACCCATTAAATAGCCTGTTTGACAATAAGGGGAGTCAGGTTACATGAATCACTTCTTCAGGCCCTGCATAGCACAGAGTATGGTTTATATTCAGGGTATTCCTTTATATCAAGCAGATTCATACAATATCATGAGAATATGTTTATTATGTGGTTACAACTATTGTCTAACACTTCTGGTCCCATGCATTTTATTCCTACTACATCAATATGCATAGAGTGCGTTTGTTATGTATGTGAACCCATGGGTGTGCTCCTTGGCTCCTTGGGTTTTCTTCATTACTGTACAGGGAATTGAGTCTAAGAACAGCTTTGAGGACGTGTGGTGATCCTAGTGAATTCCTTCTGTTTAGAGCACCATAGAATACATCAGTAATTTATTAATAATGGGAAATAAATAAGTAATACAGGAACCTATGCTGCCTTCCAGGTAGAATGTGCAATGGTGTGGCCATATTTCAGAGAAAATCCTGAACTGTATCACTGAATAAATCTTCCATAAAAAGTGGTGTGTTATATCTATTTCATTGACCTATTGTGTGCAGGCACAATGTAAAATAACGGCAAAGCATGAAAAACTAAGGCGCTTTGTTCTTTTTAATATACTCAAAATATAACACAAAAGTACACAATTTGAGAGTGATCCCTATGACAACTGAAAGCTAGCAATGGTTACATCTCTAGAATGGTACTATTGAATATATCGCTTTCTATCGTTTCTAAAAAGATGAACAAAAGCTAATTGTGGAGACTTTTCACATGAAGTGGCTTCGGTTTTGCGTTTTGTTTGATGTATCATGTGATAAAAGTGGAATAGCCTCTTGCCATATTACTTTTAGGTGTATTTCTTGGCATTGTTTAGCTCAAGTGGCTCTTTCTTTGTTATAATCCAAACAATGTTTTTTATAGACTGTTATGACCTCAACGCTACTTCTACAGTCGAGACTTGAGAGACCATCTTGACAAGAGCATTGCAAAGTGAAGATCACCAGGGATCTCATTCAGTGGCAGCCACACATTACAATAAGAACATTAAATTATACTGTGACACGAGTCCGCAACAGAATGTCAGCAAGGTAATGCTATGAAAAAGAAAGATTTCTTCTCTAAAGTTAGAGATATAAAAATAATGGTCGAATGGAAAACTAAAATGGGTCTGTGCCACAAAGTACAAAAGCTGTTATTTCTGAACCCTTGTAGTTATGAAGTACATTGGATGCATAAAAAATAACTAAGCCAAGGAAAAAGTTGTACAACTATTCTGAAAATTACTGAAAGAATGCCTATAAAATATTCCGACCATCTAAACCACATATCATGAAATTTCTCACAAGGGGCTTCTACCTTACAACAGGGAACGTGATCATCATTTCCGGACAACATGGAATACAATCTTCATTTCTTAGAGCATCCAAGGTTAAAGGGTTTCTAATATTAATGGCCTTTCCTTAGTTGTAGGTCAACAGCAACTGGAGTGCCAATAGTTGGTGATCCAAGGTTGGCTCATTGAAAACGGTATACACAGCAACCCCAAATTACAACCATACATATACACTCACCGGCCTCTTTATTAGGTACACCTGTCCAACTGCTCGTTAACACTTAATTTCTAATCAGCCAATCACATGGCGGCAACTCAGTGCATTTAGGCATGTAGACATGGTCAAGACAATCTCCTGCAGTTCAAACCGAGCATCAGTATGGGGAAGAAAGGTGATTTGAGTGCCTTTGAACGTGGCATGGTTGTTGGTGCCAGAAGGGCTGGTCTGAGTATTTCAGAAACTGCTGATCTACTGGGATTTTCACGCACAACCATCTCTAGGGTTTACAGAGAATGGTCCGAAAAAGAAAAAACATCCAGTGAGCGGCAGTTCTGTGGGCGGAAATGCGTTGTTGATGCCAGAGGTCAGAGGAGAATGGCCAGACTGGTTCGAGCTGATAGAAAGGCAACAGTGACTCAAATAGCCACCCGTTACAACCAAGGTAGCCAGAAGAGCATCTCTGAACGCACAGTACGTCAAACTTTGAGGCAGATGGGCTACAGCAGCAGAAGACCACACCGGGTGCCACTCCTTTCAGCTAAGAATAGGAAACTGAGGCTACAATTTGCACAAGCTCATCGAAATTGGACAATTGAAGATTGGAAAAACGTTGCCTGGTCTGATGAGTCTCGATTTCTGCTGCGACATTCGGATGGTAGGGTCAGAATTTGGAGTTAACAACATGAAAGCATGGATCCATCCTGCCTTGTATCAACGGTTCAGGCTGGTAGTGGTGGTGTCATGGTGTGGGGAATATTTTCTTGGCACTCTTTGGGCCCCTTGGTACCAATTGAGCATCATTGCAACGCCAAAGCCTACCTGAGTATTGTTGCTGACCATGTCCATCCCTTTATGACCACAATGTACCCAACATCTGATGGCTACTTTCAGCAGGATAATGCGCCATGTCATAAAGCTGGAATCATCTCAGACTGGTTTCTTGAACATGACAATGAGTTCACTGTACTCCAATGGCCTCCACAGTCACCAGATCTCAATCCAATAGAGCATCTTTGGGATGTGGTGGAACGGGAGATTCGCATCATGGATGTGCAGCCGACAAATCTGCGGCAACTGTGTGATGCCATCATGTCAATATGGACCAAAATCTCTGAGGAATGCTTCCAGCACCTTGTTGAATCTATGCCACGAAGAATTGAGGCAGTTCTGAAGGCAAAAGGGGGTGCAACCCGTTACTAGCATGGTGTACCTAATAAAGTGGCCGGTGAGTGTACAACTATACAACAATATTGTACAGTGCACAGTGAAAAGGGCCATATACAGTAGTCTATAAATAATGTCTCCATAAAATGCCTAAATATCAAAACTTCCCAATGCCTACAATACATACCATCCAAAGAACTGTACCATAAAAAGTTTTAAAATAACAATACCCTACACTATCCAACACACAGTATTCATGTTAAAGAGCCCTCGGGATATTTTTGGCTTAACAAAAAATTGTACGTCTAAAGATGGCCATACCCATTCAATATTTGTCGACAGCTATTCCTACCCCTCCCCATTACACAGGCATGTTAGGTTTGGTCAAGCAAAGTAAGTTACTACCAGACATGTCTAGCTGCTTATCTTCCTCTAGAATTAAACATTGTGAATCTTGATATTTAATATGCACAATCCTGTTTTAGGACTGGTTCACATCTGCGTTCGGTAATCCGTTCGGGGAGTCCGCATGGGGACCCCCGAATGGAATACCAAACGCATTGGGAAGCGGAGAGCTTATGAAAGCACGTGGACCCCATAGACTATACTGAGGTCTGTGTGATTTCTGCATGCTGTCCGCACGAGTCATGCGGACATGAAAGTAGGTCATGAAGTACTTTTCTGTCCACATGTTGCGTGCGGACACTGCGCAGAAAGCACACGGACCCCATTATAGTCTATGGGGTGCGTGTGCTTTCATAATCTCTCCGCTTTCCAATGTGTTCGGTATTCCTTTTGGGGGGGTCCCAATGTGGACTCCCCAAACGGATTACCGAATACAGATGTAAACCAGGCCTTAACAGACATAGTTGAATGAACATCAACTGAATGATAAAGGGTGTGTCTTTACAATTGACTCCTTAGTCCTCAGTAGTAAGTAGGATACTGTGGAATACTACATACTGGGGATAATTATTCCAAGGTGTTAATTTCTCACGTTGGTAATATCACTACATATATGTATTTTTAACCATTTTCAATAAAGTTTACAAGTTTTTAACCTCACTATTTTTGCCAATAGAACCTACTTGTCATGGGGTCCAGTTGTACGTCCCCATGGCAATTGTTTACAAAGACAATACTTAGAATAAGTTCAAGACAATTGAGTTAGGTCTTCTCAAAAATAACCATAAAAATCTATATGTTGATCCTAAAAGCCAATGTGTATCAACTGCTAACAATTCTCAAATGTGCAAGGAATATTTGATAAACCAGATCTTCAACCTCTGTTGTAAGAATTGATTTGGTAGAGTCAGTACATTTCAGTATTTACTTGTTGCATTTATTGCGTACCTCGCCATGGCCTAATGTCTATATATTATACATGTATACAAGAGTAAAATAAAGGTACGCATGGATTGCTCAACACATCAAAGATTTTCTTTTACTAAAATTTCCAGAATATGGTGGCATTCTATAAATTATACCCATTACAAAACTCCAGTAATAACTATGCCGGATTGTGGAAATGTTGTGAGCTTGTAAATATGGCTATTATATTGTCTTTCCAATAATGACTGATCTAGTGTATAAAATGCCTTCTACCAGAAGTGGTTAATGAAGTAGGTCAGAAGGACATTAGCTCTGGAAGTTTAGAGTCGCACATTTCACTATTGGATGGGCTCCCAATGCAGTATATGCTTCGATGAGATGTAAGAAGATTAGACTGTGTCTATAAACCAATTCATTGTGAAGAATGCGTCTGTACTACACAGTCACATGAAAATAATAAGTTTTGGCAGGACTGCCACTTGAATAATAATTTGCCGCATTGATCTAGTCGAACAAAAATAGCCAAGCATATAATTCTGTTACTGAACATGAAGAAGCCGGGAGAGTGCAGTTTATACAATAGAGACATACGGAGAAAGTTCAGCCGGTTAATGTTGTTACTGAGACATCTATTTAAAGGGACAGATGCAATTGAAACGTATGGAAAGAGCAAAATAATATATGAAAGTTATGTGGTTATGAGATTATAGGTGAGACACCATTATAGGGTTTTCCAGTTTGGGAAAGGGAAGGGGGATAAAATAAAAAGAGAAGGGATACTCCTGGTCCTTCACTGCAGCGCCAGTTCCTGCAATACTTCACATTCCAGTACTAGCTGGGCTGGAAATGGAGGGGCTTAGTTGGCCGGTATAGCCAATCACTGGTCGCAACAGTCACATATTGGGTTCTGAGGACTTCACTGCTAATATGTCAATGGGATGCAGCGTGTCAATGCAGAGGTAAGTGCTTGGCTGCATCTGTAATCTGAGCCCCTTCAGTCTGGCCAAACCAGTGCTAACAATGGATGGAACGAAGGACCTAACATTGCAATGGAGGAGCAGGAAAGTATCCTTTCTTTTTATTTTTATTTCACCCCTCTGGATTTTCCAATTTGACCATACACCCCTTTAAACACACATAATATTATACTGCCACCAATCTAGAACTTACCATTGCCCTAACTATTGTATTCTTTGCATTGAGTGCTAACTATTATATTCATTGTATAAATAACTCTTTACTAGCAAACTGCTTTCTTAGGTTTCACGCTCTTCTCAATTTACCCAATTTTTGAAGGTGATAAATTTGTATCCGCTCATGAATCCAATCCAATATAGTTACATGCAAATAAACCTCAGACAGGCTGCAGTTCATAACCCAAACAAGGGGAGACTGACTATAACACATATAGCATAGATGATGAAAGTTAATGACTTTTTGTCTACAAATCTATGTATTTATCAATCTATATCGTCATCTGCAGATTTAGTCCAAAAATTACATACACCTCATTTTCTATGTGTTTTTTGATACTTTCTTACAGTTTCTGCATCTTGGTTGACAAGTGAGTGGGGCTAGCCAAAAGTGGGGCTTAATAAGCAACACAGGTGCTTACACCATTTGTTTCCATGCAACGTGCACCAAACATATGTGCCAAAACTGCACCAAAATTTTGTCAGATTTTTTTGGTGGAATGTAATCCAGCTAATAAGTGATATAAAGTTAGATTAAACAATCTAAATATAAACATTTGTCAGATTTCAATCAGCATCAGACACTTTGGAAATTCTGGTGCAGTTTAAGACTGGCCCATCTAAATTTGCACAGCCTAAAACTTGGACAATATTAGTTTTATCTTCTCCATTGTGTCACAGAACATTAACTCATTCAATAGCTGGCTTTTGTTGTGCTCTATGATAAGATTTCTTCATCTATGTCATTCTATCTATCACGTGTTTTATATCTATCTGTTTCACATATCTCACATCATCAAACTATCTATCTATCTATCTATCTATCTATCTATCCTAATCAAGGGAAGTCAAGGGAAAAAAATGGCAGCACAAAATCCTATCCTCCTAATATTATAAATGTGAAAGTTTGGATGTTTGGATTTTTATTAGTCACTCATGCAAAAACGGCTGAACGGAATTGAATGAAATCTGACACATAGATAGTTTGTAACCTGGATTAACACATAGGCTGGCTTTTAATCCCAGTAAATGACATGCCTTCACGACTGTTATGAATTTATGTTCACATACTATATTATACTGCTCTTGCAACAGCTTATCACAGTTTCTGATAAAGCCAGGTCTGTTATCTCTCTGTGTAAACACGAAGCTAACCCTTGGTGGATTGTGTACGCACATTTGCATATTATCTGATCTGCTCCAGGTATTGCTGAAAAACTGTATGGGAAAACACCTTTAATCCAAATTGGTAGTTTGCTACTTTTAAAGGGGCTCTATCATTGGGAAAAGTCATTTTTATATAAGCACATCCTTGCATAGCCTTTAGAAAGGCTATTCCACACGTATCTTTAGTATGTAATTTGCCTCAGTAGTTTTTGAATAAGTCAGTTTTTATTCATATGCTAATAAGCTTTCTCCATGCACCGGAAGTGTCTGTGTCTGCTATTCTCTGTGTATGCTAGCAGGGAGATGAGTCATCAGCACAGCGGCCACTGCTGTGCATACACATAGAGAATAGTAGAGAGGAGTGCACAGTGAGACTTCCGGGGCACGAAGAAGGCGAATTAGCATATGGATAAAAACAGACTTATTCAAACTACTTATTCAGACTACTGAGGCAATTTACATACAAAAGGCAGGTGTGAAATAGCCTTTCTAAAGGCTATGCAAGAATCTGCTTATATAAAAATGACTTTTCCCATTGATAGAGCCCCTTTAAACATGCCGGGAAAAAGAAAATCTAATTTGTCGCAAAATTCTAAAACAATGAGAGCTATGAAGGTAGCCAGAATTCAACAGAGTTCTCCTTAAGCGAAGCTGAGGGGAACATTGGCGCCAACAACACATTCATATGACGTCCCAGTGAGCTGCTGAGATGCCAGAACAATCACAGGCACAGTGCGAGGAACAAGTTCAGCAGCAGGACAGCTTAAAAACTGCTGAAACGCTGAAGCAGGAAAACCGTCGACGGCTGCAATTTGCTAAATATAGGCGGATCATCGACACCAACAACACGCAAACAAAGTCATGGGTAGAGGCTAGTAGGTAATAAAAGTCAGACATGAAGTAAAGTTGCTTTTTTTTTTTTTTTAATGCAATGTGATTTTGAGGTTCAAATGAGTCTCCGTGAACTCTGTGAACTCTGTGAACTTGTATTCCTCACAAGACATATATATAGTATAGACCACTTTCTGAAAAAATGATGTAATTCTACAAATTGGTACAATAAAGGTATATGGAATTACACAATTGCAATGCTGCCTTTGAGATTTAAGGTTTCCTTTTGAGATTGAAAAGAACATAGCCAGACTATCCGCTCATCAGCACAGTCTGTCTTGTCAGAAGAAATCCTTTAATCAAGCGCATTGTGTCAATGACTGTGAAGGTGAACTATGGTGTAAATTAATTTAAAACATTTTTCTATCTCAGATTCCTCTGTTCCCATGGACACATGACATCAAAAGTTTAGATCCCTTTGTTCACATTCATATGTTTCATTTACAGACGTGGACCTTTATTTTTATTTTTTTCTATTTTACCTTCTCTGCATCGCTAGGTGACTCTCGAAAGACCAACCATAATCTGTGCACAGAAATTTACAGTGCATTGTGGGATTTAATCACTTTAAAGGTGATGTATAATGTTACCATGTATCAGTTTATAGGAATTTTATCACAATGCTGTTTTATCTCATGGGAACAGAAATGTTCAGCAAGGAAAAAAAACATCTGTTTCTATTTCGTGTACAAGTTGTCTAGCAGTATCTAGTGGTGCCCATAGACATAATGGTGCTGCTTCTATTTTGGATGAGAAAACAATCATCTGTGACCAAGAGCAGTATCTACATGGAGCTTGTACATTCTTAGTGTGTTCAGGTTGGTTTCTTTCTGCAAACCAAAAATAAATTGAACTGCAAATTGGCTTCCCATGAAAAACTGACCCTATTGGTGTTACAGATGAGCTCCTGTATAGCAGACACAACTCCACAATAGCCCCTGTGCTGTGACTTTTTTGTATATGTCATATGTTTGTCATATATGAAAAAAAAAAAAAGACTTGATTGTTTAATTCCCTTGCAACACTGATCTGGTGATCCTTACTGGTCTCTGTTCACTTTGTCATGTGTATATGTATATACACTCATGTCACTACTACAGCCAGTCAATGACCTTTGTGTATAAGGTAGCATGTAGGGCACAGGACTACCAAGTCAATAGATTGGCTGCATTGTCACATGCCATTCACATGAGCGAGGGGCATGTGACTGCTACAGCAAAAACTGTCAGGGGCCACTGGGAGGTGTCATTGGAGCAACAGGGGTTAAACAGGGGAAGAGTTTCTTTCTTTTTTATATGTAGTAGCATTCCCTGTGAAAAATGATACTGAAATCCTTAAAGAGTTTATAATACACATTACCTAACTATATTAAAAGGGTTGTATACTATACTGTAGCTGTAGAAAAACATGGCTGTCTTCATCCAGAAACAGTGCCATAAGTGTCTGTGGGTTATGACTGTATAGCGCTGAGCTTCCATATCACACTCAACCTGTTAACATATGTGACATTGTTTTTGGATTAAAGCTTTTTTCTAATCCTATAAGTATTTTGGCTTTTGCTACTTTGTAGCAATGTTCAGTGACTCTTTACTTTCTCACTCAAATGTGTTATTTTAATGTTTTTTTCTGATCTTATCAAACTTGTAGTTATAGGAAGCACCTTCACATGATCAGATGCCAGAACGAGTATAGAGTCAGGAAAAGGCTAACTGTAAGCATCTGCGGGTCCATGGTATCCATGATGAATCCATGTGGTTTTTGTGCCCATTATGGACCCATATCACCACAGTGGTCCCAGGCTACAAAAAGGACAGGAAGAGGATGTGACCTGAGTTTTGCTCCCAAGCCCCCCACAAGCCCCCCACCCATGATAATAAACGGCATGCGTGTGACACCATAGGAAATGATGGGTGAGTGTGCTACCTGTTAAAGAATATACCTAGAAAACCGACAATTGCCAGGTTTGTGTGCACAAAGACTTAAACTTCTGGTCCCCATCAGTGGCGTAGCTAAAGTCTTGTGGGCCCTGGTGCAATCTTTTGTTCAGGACCTCCTACCTCATCCCTACAGTGAATTCTTGATAGTGATTATTACAGGAGTTTAATCCACTTTAGTGCAGTTAGGGTAATCTGTGGGTGTCCTTGGTTTACAGGCCAGATGGAAGCTGCAATCTCAATACTTCTACCAGTGCTTATGGGCCCCCTAAGACTCCTGGGCCCCGGTGCGACTCCACCCTCTGCACCTCCTCAAGTTACACCCCTTGTCCCAATTAGGAATCTCCAGTAGAGATGAGCAAGCAGTGTTCGATCGAGTAGGTGTTTGATCGAATACTACAGTATTCGAAATACTCGTACTTGATCGAACACTACTAGCTGTTCAAAGTTAAGGTTTGATGCAGAACCAGCATTGATTGGCAGAATGCTATACATTCTGCCAATCAACGCTGGTTCTTCTCTTACCTTTAGAAGTCTTCTCCGTGCAGTGTCCCCGCGGCGTCTTCCGGCTGGAATTCACTCTGCCCAGGCATCCGGCCTAGGCAGAGCCGACTGCGCATGCGCGGGCATGCCCTCGCATGTGCAGTCGGCTCTGCTTAGGTGTCGGGCCGGGCAGAGCCGACTACGCATGCGCAGTCGGCTCTACCTAGGCCCCGATGCCTAGGCAGAGTGAATTCCAGCTGGAAGACGCCGCGGGGGCGCTGCGACGGGAGAAGACTTCAAGGAGAATCCAGCCCAACCGTCACTCGTGGACTTGGTAAGTATAATTTTATCGAATTTTACGTACCCCTGAAACGAGCATTTCCCCCCATAGACTATCATGGGGTTCGAACAGTCGAACAGTGTGCGTCTGTTTGAATTGGATTTCAAACCTCGGACATTTTAGTGTTCGCTCATCTCTAATCTCCAGTATAGAAATACAGCTATGGGTGGCCAATGTTAAAGCATGAAGGTCACAAGTAGAACAAAATCTTTCAAGTCATCATCAAAGACACAGATTTGCTCTTGTTTGAGAGGAATTGACCACCAGTGTTGCCGCAATGATCTTTTCAGATTAGCAAGACATTTGAGCATAGGCAGTTACCTCATGTTCTCTTTCCTGTGCACTGTCACATACATTTCATAAACTCTTCCCTGAGGAACAGCCCCAGCAGGAATCAGCAAGCTCACTCCTAAAGAATGGAAAGATAAAAGAAACAAATAGAGAAATCAATTAAATAATAGGAAATGATACTTGTAAGGGGAAGACAGGCAATTTATGTTTCAAGCTTACATTTATGTTTCCATAAAAAGAATTCATTTTACAGGGCAATGTTGGATTTAAGTCCTTAAAGCCAAGACGAGAAATGTTGCCATGGCGATTGAAGTCCTACTTATGGCTCTCAAAAGCAAAATAATTGGTATAAGGTGAAATGGTAGGAACGGGCTATAAAAGAAACATTTTTTTCTTTTTTAAAGACATAAACATTCACTCTTACATTCTCACAACACACACAATGGAAGCGAACAATAAAGAAAAGTTCCATTTTTGAACTATTTTTGTTTTATCTGAAAAAAGGAAAGATGCCTTTAGGTTTACGTAAGCTACAGCCGTCATGGCTTTTTATTTTTCGGTCAGCACTCAAGGTTCACCGCTTGGTTTATTTATATCTGTCAAAAGCAGCCGGTACATAATGTTTAATATATGTTGTTGATTTTATACTAAAGAAGGTATGTATGTATGTATGTATGTCTTGCATGGAAATTTTTAAAGGTGGCTATGCACATTAATAGAAAAGTTTCTTATCAGATGATCCTCACATTAGTTGATATGGTAAAATTAGTCTTGAATGTTATCTTTTAAAGGGGTTGTCAAGTAAAAAACAAACATTAAAAGTGCAAAATTAGCAAATTTGCATCTTATTGATATATGTATATTTGCTATCCATAGTGCTCCAATGTCCAGATGTTCGCTCTAGTCCAAGTTCTGAGAGTTTTACATCTAGTTTGAGCTCGACGGTTTTTTGTCAGTTGTCCTATCATCAGCGCTGTGTGTGAACGGGACTGTAAAAGCTAAGCTATCCCCTATTTTTACAGTGTTGGCCAAAAGTATTGGCACCCCTGCAATTCGGTCAGATAATACTCATTTTCTTCCAGAAAATGATTGCAATCACAAATTCTTTGGTATTATTATCTTCATTTAATTTGTCTTCAATGGAAAACCACAAAAAGAATTGTCAAAAAGCCAAATTGGATATAATTCCACAGCAAACATAAAAAAGGGGGTGGAAAAAAGTATTGGCACTGTTTGAAAAATCATGTGATGCTTCTCTGATTTGTGGAATTAACAGCACCTGTTACTTACCTGAGACACCTGACAGGTGGTGGCAATAACTAAATCACACTTGCAGCCAGTTGAAATGGATTAAAGTTGACTCAACCTCTGTCCTGTGTCCTTGTGTGTACCACATTGAGCATGGAGAAAAGAAAGAAGACCAAAAACTGTCTGAGGACTTGAGAAGCAAAATTGTGAGGAAGCATAAGCAATCTCAAGGCTACAAGTCCATCTCCAAAGACCTGAATGTTCCTGTGTCTACCGTGCGCAGTGTCATCAAGAAGTTTAAAGCCCATGACACTGTGGCTACCCTCCCTAGATGTGGACGGAAAAGAAAAATTGACAAGAGATTTCAACACAAGATTGTGCGTATGGTGGATAAAGAACCTCGACTAACATCCAAACAAGTTCAAGCTGCCCTGCAGTCCGAGGGTACAACAGTGTCAACCCGTACTATCCGTCGGCGTCTGAATGAAAAGGGACTGTATGGTAGGATACCCAGGAAGACCCCACTTTTTACCCACAGACATAAAAAAGCCAGGCTGGAGTTTGCCAAAACTTACCTGAGAAAGCCAAAAACGTTTTGGAAGAATGTTCTCTGGTCAGATGAGACAAAAGTAGAGCTTTTTGGGAAAAGGCATCAACATAGAGTTTACAGGAAAAAAAAGAGGCATTCAAAGAAAAGAACGCGGTCCCTACAATCAAACATGGTGGAGGTTCCCTGATGTTTTGGGGTTGCTTTGCTGCCTCTGGCACTGGACTGCTTGACCGTGTGCATGGCACTATGAAGTCTGAAGACTACCAACAAATTTTGCAGCATAATGTAGGGCCCAGTGTGAGAAAGCTGGGTCTCCCTCAGAGGTCATGGGTCTTCCAGCAGGACAATGACCCAAAACACACTTCAAAAAGCACTAGAAAATGGTTTGAGAGAAAGCACTGGAGACTTCTAAAGTGGCCAGCAATGAGTCCAGACCTGAATCTTATAGAACACCTGTGGAGAGATCTCAAAATGGCAGTTTGGAGAAGGCACCCTTCAAATCTCAGGGACCTGGAGCAGTTTGCCAAAAAAGAATGGTCTAAAATTCCAGCAGAGCATTGTAAGAAACTCATTGATGGTTACCGGAAGCGGTTGTTCGCAGTTATTTTGTCTAAAGGTTGTGCTAGCAAGTATTAGGCTGAGGGTGCCAATACTTTTGTCTGGCCCATTTTTGGAGTTTTGTGTAAAATGATCAATGATTTGACTTTTTTTCATTCTCTTTTGTGTTTTTTTCATTGCAAGCAAAATGAATGAAGATATTAATAACAATGAGTTTGTGCTTGTAATCATTTTCTAGAAGAAACTGAGTATTATCTGACAGAATCGCAGGGGTGCCAATAGTTTTGGCCAACAGTGTATGTACTGGCTCTGACAAGACGGTGACTGGCTTAGCTTTTTTTACTGGGTCAGTCAGCCATTTATACATTGTACTGGAAATTCTGACTTGTCTAAAGATTTCTACTAGCACGTTCCATTCTCTATAAAACTGGACCTGTTGTAGCCCATATAAATATTAGACCGGTGGTGGATTTAATAAAAATTGATGGACTCTGACAACCATCCAGTAGGAAGTTTTAGGAGTATTTATATTGGTATACACTATGTATTATTATTTTATTTATTGTGCTTACTTATATAGCACTATCATATTCTGAAACACTTTACAGACAATGTCCCATATACGCTCACGATCTATATTCCCTGCCAGTATGTCTTTGGAGTGTGGGAGGAAATTCACACAAACATGGGGAGAACAAACAAACTCCTTGCAGATGTCATCCTTGGCAGGATTTGAACCCAGGACTCCAGTGCTGCAGTGCTAACCACTCAGCCACCATGTTGCCCATTGCAGAGCAGCAGATAATCCTAATTGGACAATGTTTAGTATCTGCTACCAATGATTTTAAGAAACTATCTTCCATTTTCAACTTGTGGTAGTTGCCATTGCTATCATCCATAATTTGGTCAGTTATACTCTTTTCCTTACCTGAATTAGGAATGATAAGATGTCCACCTAGTGAGTTGAAGGTTCCAAACGCAGTACATGAAGGGTCTGTTTGCCTTGCAAGACTTTGGTTCTTCATATTTAGAGTGTCGTTTTCCAGTAAGGACTGTGTAATTTGAGGAGAAAGTTTAGAAGCATAGTCCGACAAATCATCTTGAGGTGTTATTGCACCAGAAGAGTTATATACTTTGATTTTTAAATTAGGAAGTGGGTCAAGGAGAGGAGAATTGGTCATTGGGATCTTGTCAGAGACATCATGCAGAGCATAAACAGGTCCTCTGTACATTGCTGCCGCAGATGTTAAATCTGGAGGAATTGCCAAGAGATCTGAAGACACAAAGGAAACCATGATGAGAAACTTAACACATTTACTTAAATATGATGTCAGTGCAGAAATATATCATTACACAATTGCAGATTTGTTTGAAATACTTCAAATTTGAAAAATTACTGGTTAGATACTAAATTATATTTGCAACGTTTGTTTGTTTGTTTGTTCTTTCTAGAATTCTTCCTTTAAAGTCGTCTGGCCTCAGAAACTTCACCAGTTGGATAAATGAATACACACAGAGTCCAATATCATGGTACAGAAACAGTAGGCAAGAGATTGGAATTGGCTTACAACAGAACGTACATGAATGCAATCAGTCTACTAAATCTGTCTTTGATGGAAGGTACAAGGAACAAGTTCATGTTTGAGTAAACTCTCCCAGGTACCCTAGTGGTGTCTGTCCTATGTACGGAGCCTGTGCCAATCAATCCATGTCCTCCTATGCATATGTACACAGTATGTGCTATATGACTGGGGACAAGACACATATCTCTCCTGCAGTGCCACGTCTCTGGGAAAGATGTAATATAAAAAATGGATTCATTGGCTGTGTAGATGCCTATAGTAAATACAGCTCTGGCTGTGCCTAGTAAACATATGTTATGTAGAATATAGCCAGCGCATTGAATTAAGCAGTTTCCTGATAGTGTGCACTATGGGAGAGAAAACAGTCAGTAAGATTTAGTACTTGCTGTTCATCTTCAATTTACCGTACTTCCCCTGAAAGCCATTATGTGATGAGGAAATTTAATTTGCTTATTAAACCTTTCGCAAATGAAGCACATGACATTTACGGATGCCTTTCTTCGCAGTCTTCTGTTTTTCCTGCGTGACGGCACATGTGGAACATATTCACATGTCATCTATTCTGACTCAACATGTGGAAACTAAAAGCTATTTGCTTTTTATACAAACAAAATTCGGGAGGAGTGATTCTGAAGATGTACAGTAATAGTCGCTAGCTGTTCCTCTCTTTGACAATGACATATTCCCACAAACAAGATACAAAAGTATGTTTGGAGAAGAAAAATATTTCTTATTCAAATTTTGGACCAAATTGATTGTTCTGTCAAATATGAGAGAAATCTTGCTGTCAAATCTGACATAACTGGAGTCAATTTAGTGACACATTGCAAGAACGCAGCATGGCAGCTTGAGACAACACCAATAATTTCCACAAACATTCTCTTCAAAGCCTTCTGCTCAGTCTGCTTTAGAAAGGAAACTGGCACCTTAGCTATTGAGTGGCAGATATAATTTCCCTGAAATGTCAGGCCTTCAGATGAGGCCTGTACAACATATGGACACATCCATATTTCCCCTTTGTAATTACGCTGTCTCTTTGCACAACTGCCCATATAGACACTTCTCTATCAGCTGTGATTGTGTTGTGTTTGTGCCCATGCTGGATTTAGTGATGCTTTACCCAACCTTTGGATCCAGATAGTTATGAGGCGGCTTAGAGTCCTATTATTGTTAAATGTATTTGATTATTTTGTAATATTTTTGTTGCATTCTTAATAATATGCATTTTATCTGCTAAAAAAGAAATATTCATAAGAAAATTCTATAAGGTACTGTCAGCAGTAAATTGGTTATAAAGCTAATCCCAGTACCTTGTAGAGGTGATTCTACAGTTTTCATATATGTCTGTTATTTAGGCTTTGGGTGTTGCCTGAGGGCTAGTTCACACGGGGATTCCGCACGTGCACATTCCGTCGTGGCTGCTGCGACGGGATGACGGTGCAGTGCTTTCCACCCCGGATTAGGCCCAAATGAATGGGCCTAGTCCAGAGGGTGCTGTCGCGAGGCAGACGCCGCGACTGAATCAACCGCAGAATCCGCCTGAAGACGTTTTTTTCCACTAGACGCTAGCGGTCTACATAGACCTCTATTGTGAGGGTGCGGATTTTGAGGAGGATTCCACACCAAAATCCTCCCCCTCTTGCCCTGTGTGAACTAGCTCTTAGTTTGCCTGGGTATTGCAAAACACTTTTCCACCCAATGCAACTTGAATATGGTGGGGACCCCGGCAAAGAAGACTGAATGAGAAAGTATAAGATTGAGTATAAGATTGTATTTTTTGTTTTTTTTCTTCTGTGGCTTCCCTGGGCGCTGATTATTATACTCTTGGGCCTAAAGTGACCCGTGAGTATAAAAATGATTCATGTGTAACAAACCAGATCAGTTCACTCATCTCTAAATACAAACTGCTATCCAAATTCCTATATCACAAAGCTGTTCATATAAGCACTCACCTTGTCTTGCAGCCTTAATATTGACTGCTTGGAATCCACCATTAAGCGCAGAAGTATCGATTATATCAGATTCAAAACCTCGATGGTTTTTCCGGTAGACAAATAAAGCTACAATGACAGAGATGGCGAGGCATACGATCACAGCAATGACGATGCCAACATAAAGGGCGACATTGTCCGAGCTTGGAGCAGCTGGAAGAAGCAATGATATTGGTGTTAATGGAACGTTTTAGATTTCTAAATTGTTAAGATTGAATGTTTCACATTAAAGACATTCTAGATAATAATAGATTATGTTTAACATACATTTAAATTTTACGCATCTAATATTGTATGTAACTAATCTAATATTGTATGTAATTAATAGAATGCAATATTTTTATCTTATTCTAAAACTATGTATTTAATTAAACCCATTTAGCAAATGTAATATTAAGGATATTAATGTTATATAGGAAATGAATATTTTATCATTTCCCCAACTGGAGCATCAATAGAACCGCAGCATTTTTCAAAATGTACTTATTATGTTATTGCATAAGTTTGACTCACCTGTCCACGCTCCTGTCCTGTCACCCTTCGCTGCCGACTCCAGGTGGTATTACACTTATGTCACAATGCTGAAGTACGCTGGGACATTACATACAGCTTTACAAAAGGGGTCATGTACTGTGTGTGGTGGGTGTAAACAGGGGTCATAAACTGTCTGGGGTCCATAAATAGGGGTCTCATATAGTGTATAGAGGTAAAAAAAAAAAAAAAAAAAAAAAAAAAAAAAGAGAGAAAGAGAGTCATATACTGTGTGAGTGCAAAACAGGGTGATCTATTTTGAAGGGCCCATAAGACAGGGGTGATATATTGTGGGGGTGGCATAAGAAAGGGGTCATATACTATGGGGGGGGGGGCATAAAATGTGCGGTCATATACCTTGTGAGGAGCTAAAAAAAGTAGTAGGGTAGTCATGTACTGTGTGACAGGCCAGAAAAAGGAGGACATATACCATGTGGGGAGTCAGAAAAAGAGGGTCATAAACTGTGTGAAGGGGCAGAAAAAGGGGGTTGTATACCATGTGGGGACCAAAAAAAGGGGGGTCATGCACCATGTGGTGGGCCAGAAAAAGGTGGCCATGTATCCTGTTGTGGGCCAAACAAAAGGGAGTGTTATACTATGTTGGTGCCAAATAAGGAGATTTTCTTAATCTGTTAATGGGGGTGTGTCCTAATTTGGGGGTCCTCATCACCCAACCAAAGATTTTCACGTGTTTTTTTTTCTGAGGGGGGGGGGGTGCCTTTCTACACTCCACCTCAGGGAGCAGAGAGTCTTGGTTCACCCCGGCCTGAGGGTTGTGACGACATCAGAACCTTCAGGTTCAACCAGTGATCCCTAGGACCAGATAAATGAACAGTCTGCAGACAACCTCTTTAAAGTAGATCCTGAGAGAGTTCAGGAGGTAAGAGATGTCCATGCCTGCACTTAACCCCATCATCTCTGTTTGATAGAAGAATATATACAAACATAGCATTAAGCTTTTATAACAAATTCAATTATGTATTATACAGAGTAAGTAATGTAATGGGTCACTGTTATACAGCATAGTCTCCTCTGGGAGAAGAGAAGTATGCAATATAATGGTGACCTGTTACTATGACTGACAAACATGTCTATATAATACACAAATGAAATGTAGTTGAGGGGAACTTTTCTTCCCCTATTCCAGAGACAAAAAACAGGTTGCATTGGCGGTTTAATGGTCCTAAACCATCTGCTACACAGAGTCTTTTTGGCTGTGCATCTTGTGACCCTTAAGTGGCTGTGACGCAGTTGGCAGAAATCAGGCAGTTCACAATGTGACCACAATCACTCTTATTAATTGCAAATGAGGCAGAACAACACTGCGATCTCTCTGTGTCACATATAGGGGGAGGGATGCTAAACTGAATCAAGAAAACCTAGCTATGCCTCTGTGATAAGACAACATAATGGCAAGGAATGCCTTGGTAAAATAGAAGAAATTGCGCAAAAACATGATTGTTTTACAAAAAAAGAGGCCTTTGGGCAGTGAACCTCTGACATTACAGAAGACATACCAAGAAGTCATAGCACTGTGAAAATGTCTTCTAAAAAGAGTTAATATCTGTGTGATGAGCAATATCTGTGCACTGAGTGGGATATCCATGCAGAATATAATTTCATTGTCTAGGAGTCGGACGCATTACAGGCTTAGACAGAAGTCACTTATTAAACTGTCCAAAAAGGGGCTTGTTCTGAGGAAAGGGCTCTGGTAGTATAGAGTATTACTACATGCACGAGGGTTTCTACTACCAGTAGTGCACTACAGTAAACCTGCCTTAGAAATGACAAGCGTCTGACAATGAGAACAGCATAAACTTGGCTGATACATCTAGAGCAGTATGCTTTATACAATCAAAAAACATGAAGAATGGTTTTCAGGGGGACGGAACATATGATACAAGTATCATTAATGAACATGTTGTGCAATAGGGAGCCAGAAGATGGCCAGTGCATAGTAAAAGCCATCTGAACTGCATTTAAATGTGCTTTATGACCATGCCTTCGAGAATATTATGAGAGGACTATTACTCTGCATTTCCTTCCAAAACTAATTCAATGCAAATGGCAGCTGGCACATTTTAGGTCCATGTGTTGATATATTAACAACCTTCTCTAATGTGTGCCTACTGTAATCTAGTTTATTTCTGGAGTGGAATCTCCTGCAGGGAGAATTGTTCCAAAGCATACAAAACACCAAAGGTTAATATACTGTATCACAGGCTACCGGCATACTGATTGCAGGCCACCATGGAAAAAGGTCCACAAAATATAAAATTCTAATGTCTAACAAGAACAGAGTAACAGACCTCCTAAGTGTCCGGAACCCAAGAACAATATTCTACAGGTGTTACTGTATCCAGAGCAGATACTCATGAAGATCCCCTGCCCTCCCTCCCTCCCTTCCCCTTCCAGTTATACTGAAGGGTTCTAATCTCTCATATAAGCATTCTCGGTTACACCTAGTACTCCAGCACCAGACCATGACACAGGATTTTATAGTTCAGTGAATAGAGATTTCCTATACCATAAATTGCCCACACACTGAATCAGCTTTGCCTTCAGTCTTCCTTTAAAGACGTCTTGTGAGATTTCGTGACATGTCTGTCTTTTTACAGAACTTTCCCAATAAAATGCTAGATCATCTTTTCTAAAAGCTCTGTGTAGTTCCTCTGTTTTACTACATTTACTACTGAACAGTACCATTCCACTTGTCAAAAGGGTGTGTCCCTTATTATTTGGGAAATGTCAGAAGATAATGTATCATTGATAAGGGTATAAATGGTAATGATGATTTTTTTATTTGTTTTTATATTTCCAAAAAAGAATATGGCCACTTTCAAATGTGTTCCTTATGTGCCAGATTTTCTATATTTTTTTTCCTCAATGTAGATTGTGTGTCCCATATAGGGATCACAATGTACATTTTTCTTCCATTTAGTATCATTTTGTAGAATGGGAGGAAATCCATGCAAACACGGGGAGAACATACAAACTCTTTGCAGATGATGTTCCTGGCAGGATTCGAACCCAGGACCCAAGTGCTGCAAGGCTGCGGTGCTAACCACTGAGCCACCGTGTTGCCACTGTCAGATTTTCTATATTGAACACTATGGCACAATAGCAGGCAGACGGACTTAGCATTATAGTTATCTTTTCTTCTATGTTTTCTTTAACTTATCTTTCCTCATACAAATAACATGGCATGTAACATACTGTAGTGATCTTACGCTTATAGTAGTTTGTATTATCCACCTTGATTTTGTTACAAGCACCATTTCTAAATGTCTAACTTTTCCATGAGCAAGTACTGTAGTTAAAAGGGTTTTCGGGCAGAAAATCCTTTTATTTAAATTTTATAAAGGTCTGTTAGTGCTAGTGATGGGTTGATAAGTGCACCCAAATACCTTTAGCAGTTATTGGAGTGATTTCTGGGTGTCTCTGGTAACTGCTGAGCCCCCTTACAACCCCCCCCCCTCTTCCTAGCTAACCTACTCCACCCACTGCTAGAAGACAGGAAGTGTGTGTGTGGGGGGGGGGAGGGGGGGGTCCGTTCCTTGGACACAGGAAGGCTTGGTGAGTATTGATGGGGATAGTGGAGGGGGAAGAGTGTTGTTGACATTCTGTTTCAGAAGCGTCACAGGATTATCAGAACGTGTCCCAGAGCGGTCACATGACCGCTCCAGGAATATGGGTAATTATACATTTTTTAAATAGAAGTAAATTAGAAGTTAGGTGGGGGGAGGGATTTTAGCTTAGGGGATACTTATCAGTTTATCCTGGACACAACCCCTTTAAGGTTCCCGAACTCATGTAAAAAAAAATGTACAGTGTAAGGGCCATTCTAATAGCATACATAGGCACTAATATATATATATACATATATATATATATATATATATATATATATATATATATATATATATTAAATAAGAGGTCATGTTCCTTGCTTTCCATTACCCATTTACAATATTCATGTAACCATTGTAGAAAAAAAATGAATATTTCAATTCCGTAGTAACCTTAATTTTCTATCATGTAAATGAATGAATAACGCAATGCAATATTGGTGCAAGAAAGCTATGGCTGGCCTCAGGCAGAAAAATGTGAACATGCATGAGAAATTACAAATAATCTAGCCCTTTGCCACTATATAACGTAAAATGGATGATTTACCATTTAATATATACTTTATTCATAGACTAATACTTAGCTACACCGTGTGCATTCTTTTCTATTGAAAGTCTGTTATTTTATTATTCTAGATGACAGATACTGATGATCAGCACAATACTTGCAGCTCTACCATACAATATGTCTCTGTCTTAGTCTGTTCTCTATTTACCAACACTTCATCTTCATCTGCAGTAAACATTCAGAATCTTTATGCAATGGACTTGTGGAAACAACAAAGGTGTTAAAGAGATAAGGCAACTATGATTGTTTTATGGGTATGCAGACATAGCAGCTACTATGGGGCCCAACAACTCTCTGCACCATCACATCACTGTCTATATTATCTCTGTACTGTGACATTACTATGTACTGTATATTATCTCTGTACTGGGACATCACGGTGTACACAGTGTAGTGCTGTGATATATCTCTGTAGAAAAAGGGTCAGCAACCTTCGGCACCTAGGTCCTGTGGAACTACAATTCCCAACATGCGCCATTAACTTCCAAGAGCAGCAGACCAAGTATGCATGCTGGGAGTTGTAGTTTTACAACAGCTGGAGTGCCGAAGTGTGCCTACCCCTGGTGTAGATCATTTTTGTACTATGACATTACCGTGTTTATTATAGTAATGTGACATCAATATATGCATTATTCCTGTACTGTGATATCACCATGTACGGTACATTGTCTCAATACTATTATAAAGATATAAATTAAAACCATAATGCTAATAATAATAATAACAAAAAAAAAAAATCAAACAAAACTTACAAGGATATCCAAACTCCTTCTGTGTTTTCTGCTCATTTGTTCGGGGTGACAGAGGGAAAATCGGGCCTTAAAAGGAAGAAACAAAAGAAAACAAACAAAGGAAAAACAAATCATATGAATTAAATAAAAAAACGTAAAAAAGACAAAAAATAACGAAAATCTAAAAGGTTGAATTAAAGGATGAAAGGCTGAAGATTAAAATGATCAAATGCCTGGCGATTGTATTCACATTAGATCCTAAAAAACAACTATTGACTCTCAACTAAAAAGTTTAGTTTCAAAAAATGAAAAAAAAAAAAAAAATGAAATATTTAATAGACTGATGTGCGCATGGAAAACTACATTGATTTATTTTTGCACAAATTCTCATACACCCAAGTGGAATCCTATGTGATTACTAAAAAGACAATACTGTCTGTTCTGTAGATTCTTCTTTGCATATACATTCATATAGGTGCATGCCAACTCTGCTATTTTATACCAGCAAAGAATCATGGGAACATTAACAAACACAATAGGAGAGATAAAAATGCACTACGATTAATTTACAGTCTCCATTGGCAGAGACTGGGCTTAAAGGGGCTCTATCAATAGCCCGGGCGCATGCGCAGTAGCACGCGGCTTCTACTACGGCTACTGCGCATGCGCCCGGGCTATTTTTTTTTATCAGTGTCTGCGAGCAAGCGCCGGAGGAGGACGGGACCCGAAGACGTCAGAGGAAGAAGAGGCGGGGAAGAAGAAGACGGCGCACCCTGAATGCCCGCCCAGCGTGCACCTTCAGTAAGTAGATCACATTCTTTTTTAAGTTATTATTTTAAAACGGCGGGGTAGTTTAATTTAACTTTTACAGTGCCTGAATAGCCTTTTTAAAGGCTATGCACGCATATGTGGGGCTCTATCAGTATGATTTTGCTGATAGAGCCCCTTTAATGACCATTGGTACATGATAAAATAATTGTCTCCCTGATGTATTCATTTTTCACAAGCTGTAAGGTAGAAATATCCAGTGAATACGTTGCATGGATCCCTGCAATATGGCTGATGTAAGATAAAATACCAGCACAGGCACACGGGTGGTATTTGATGAACAAGACGCACGGTGCCTATAGACATTAATCTGACATCTGCTTTTAATGTCTAGAGTGCACTCAAAAGAGTAAAACAAGGTCTCAGATCCATTATTATGGATGAAAGACCTCTTTCCTCTCCTTGTTAATACATGAGGACACAATTGTTCATCTTCACAAAGACTGGTATCTTTTTATTTCAACTAAATGAATAAAAGAGATTCCCAGTTAACACAATGAATTTTCATGAATGTTCCACTCATAGAAAGATTATGGGGCACAATACTACAGAGGAAATAGAAACATCAATGGATTGTCCATGTAATACACAGATCTGACACTCATGCTGTATCTGGGCATATTAATAGTAGGCCTTGCAGTTGTCTTATCTGTTTACGAGGTTGTGGTCTATGGTTAAGGACCAAGACATGTCTTGTCTAGTAGTGCTTGTAATCTGAATGGAATACCAATTCTTTTCTTAGAACTGCATTATGTTCTTCCTCCTATAAACAAATTGACCATTGTCAAAGGGGCGTGTATTTATAGGATCCAGCTCTGATTGGACTGTGTGAGAATGTGTAGGGACAAACCCCTTACAGGTAACATCCAGGTATCAATTTATTTCTAGGAAGAGTAATAGGGGAACAGCACAAGGCAGAGTTATAAAAAAAGTTGATCCAAAATTGTAATTTTGAAGGGGATACAATTATTTACTAAAACAGATATGTTAGGGGTTGTCACAGACTCTCTATGAAGAGTAAGGTAACCCCCAGGGGTACAACTTGAGGGGGTATAGAGGGTGCAGTCACACTGGGCCCAGTAGCCGTATGGGGCCCATAACCACTGGCATCAGTATTGAGATTGCAGCTTCCATCTGGCCCATAAACCAAGGGGACGCACAGATTACCCTAACCACACTAAGGTGGATTAAATTCCTTAGCACCCATAACCATCACTATCAAGAATTTGTTGTAGGGATGAGGTAGGGGGCCCCCGGACAAAAGATTGCCCTGGGGCCCACAAGACTTTAGTTATGCCACTGGAAGCCCCCAGAGAGATTTTGTCTACCTTCCTTAGTTCCATGATCTGCAGAACAATATCAAACAGGCTCTCATCTGGGTTTTATACATAGCAATGTTCACCCTGATGCCTCTGGTTCACAAATAGAGTGACAAAACTACAGTCCTGTACAATAAAACCTGATGTGCTGACAGTCCAGTAGAAAGGAAGAAGAAGGGGCATATGATTATATATAATAATATACAGTTATTCCATATTCATGTGTCGGACTGCCATTAGTGGTTGTCGCTAGAGATGAGCGCGTAGTGTTCGATCGAATACTATGGTATTCAAAATACTTGTACTCGATCGAACACTACTAGCTGTTCGAAGTTTAATGTTCGATGCAGAACCAGCGTTGATTGGCAGAATGCTATACATTCTGCCAATCAACGCTGGTTCTTCTCTTACCTTTCCGAAATCTTCTCCGCGCTGCGTCCCCGCGTCTTCTTCCGGGTGGAATTCACTCTGCTTAGGCATCCGGCCTAGGCAGAGCCGACTGCGCATGCGCGGGCATGCACGCGCATACACGCACATGCGCAGTCGGCTCTGCTCAGGCGTCGGGCCTGGGCAGAGCCGCACGCGCATGCGCAGTCGGCTCTGCCTAGGCCAGATGCCTAGGCAGAGTGAATTCCACCCGGAAGAGGACGCGGGGACCCTGCGCCGGGAGAAGACTTCAAGCAGAATCCAGCCCGACCGTCACTCGTGGACTTGGTAAGTATGATTTTATCGAATGTTGCCTACCCCTGAAACGAGCATTTCCCCCCATAGACTATAATGGGGTTCGAAATCCGTTCGAACAGTCGAACAGTGTGCGGATGTTCGAATCGGATTTCGAACCTCGGACACTTTAGTGTTCGCTCATCTCTAGTTGTCGCCCATGATCGCTACCTTACTAGGACAGCTATACTTTTAGAAATAGTTTAATAGAATATTGAAAATAATGACTGATGGTGGGGGGCAAAATTCTATAATAGTTGCAAAACATGAAACATTGGAAAGCCATTTTAAGTGATTGTAACCACTATGGTACATCAAGTGCATTCATAGATATATTTTGCCTTCAGTTTGATCACAAGTCCAGTTGAAATCAATTTCAGACAATTAATATGATATTTCATGCACAGAAGTGCCTCATTACTTGATAATCACAGCAGATCTATCTGCTCATCTCGGCTTAAGGCTAGCCATGATTATACTGTTATTAAATGTGTCAGCGTCTTTACTGCGGATGTAAAAATATATGTTTAATCATCAAAGCACTACATACTGTGTGCACATCTATAATTAATGCACACTTATAATTATATGATAATTACGACAGGAGAGAGCCTTAATGATATACATGTGTAGAAGACTTAGGACCGTCTCCTGGTTGCAATATTGAGATTCATGACAATTCCTTTGTGCACCTTTTATCAAATTCATGAACAAGTATGGACAAGGATGTCACTTACTTGCAGAACCGGCAGAAATATGACAAACTGTAAAGCTAATTGGCTCCTGCTAATTGTATAACAATGTAGCAGCTGCTCTTCCTGTGATAACCATGTTAGGGAGAGTGTTGTCACATTGCACTCAGCAATAGGTAATGGGGTCCATCAGATGAATACTACTCATTAAGACTGTGTCCAATATACCTGACAAATTATCCCTACAGGTATAGAAAATATTACCTGGCTAATGAATTGGCCTTATGTCTTATCTTCAAAAATTGAATTGACTAAGCTAAAATTGACCTAGCCTTGATTCCATGCTTTCTGTCTAATGGCACAAATTCTGCAAATTCTATCTTTGAGAAGGATCTGGAAGCTAGTTGGCTATATTCACCATGGCAGAACAGAGTAGTGTAGGGTTTCACTGGATTTATTTTTAATTTTTTTGTTTTTTACAAGAGATCTTTATAGACCTCATGCAAATGGATTTATAATCTGTAAGTATTGTATGGAGCCATTATAGGGCATCCATGGAGGTACTGGGGTCTTAATGTACCTACATATGTCTTTGATTCCATACACAACTACTTGTGGCATTATAGCAATGTCATATTGAATTATGGAGCTACTGAGATAAATATCTCCAGTTTATGGCATCTGAGCACTGTATCGTGGCACATAGAGTCTAACTCTGCCATATGTTTAAGGCTTAGCATATACAATTATTTAGTATTGGAATCATAATTGTCATAGATATTTATTATTAATACTAATTTTAATTATTAAAAAATAACACTAAACTTCTTCCAGGATAACTAAAAACATAATTTTAATTGTAGTCTTCTTAATAAAGTCATCTTTGATCACAAGAAACATGCATTCACTTTATAAAATGATTCCACTCATGGCAGTACATGAGCCATAAATGCCATAGTATATTACCATGCCACTATTCAATCCTCACAACTCCATCAGTTCACACTAATGCATTGTTTAATATCATCTCATTACATACAATGATATATACAGCCTGTCACATCGCTAACAAACATTGTATAGCAAACGCTATGTGCACGTCATTTATAATAGTTTACCAAATGCAAATGTTAAAATAGAAATAACAGATGTTTCAAATATCAGTTGTCAAGTAACTCCCTAAATTTGGATGCAAAGTGTAAATTTTTAATACAAAAACATAATGGTAAGAGCAGCTTACGTGTGAAGTGTGAACATGGGAAATATTTTGTGATGAAGACTGAAGTGATCAAACAAAATAGAAAAGGATTGCTTGTCATTCCTGCAAATACGATGTCTGTCTAATCCTCAGGGCATGTGTATGGATTTCAGCAATTGTTGCAACATATAATAGTATTTCTGTAACGTAAACCACATTCCACATGCCTTGGTGCAGAGAGTCCGGAGGGATGTATGATTGGCTGAAAGATCCAGCCAATCATCATGGTCATTTCACCTGATATTAATGAATATCTATCTATCTATTATCTATCTATCTATCTATCTATCTATCTATCTATCTATCTATCTATCTATCTATCTATCTATCTATCTATCTATCATCTCTATCTATCTATCTATCTATCTATCTATATTTCTATCTATCTATCTATCTATCTATCTATCTATCTATCTATCTATCTATCATCTATATCTCTATCTATCTATCATCTATCTATCTATCTATCTATCTATCTATCATCTATATCTATCTATCTATCTATCGTTCTATCTATCTATCTATCTATCTATCTATAGTTCTATCTATCTATCTATAGTTCTATCTATCTATCTATAGATCTATCTATCTATCTATCTATCTATCTATCTATCTATCTATCATCTATCATCTATCATCTATCTATCTATCTATCTATCTATCTATCTATCTATCTATCTATCATCTCTATCTATCTATCTATCTATCATCTATCTATCTATCTATCTATCTATAGTTCTATCTATCATCTATATCTCTATCTATCTATCTATCTATCTATCTATCATCTATATTTCTATCTATCTATCTATCTATCTATCTATCATCTATCTATCTATCTATAGTTCTATCTATCATCTATATCTCTATCTATCTATCTATCTATCTATCTATAGTTCTATCTATCATCTATATCTCTATCTATCTATCTATCTATCTATCATCTATATTTCTATCTATCTATCTATCTATCTATCTATCTATCTATCTATCTATCTATCTATCTATCTATCTATGTATCATGACCTACAGCACATAAAGGACCAATTACGAGACAAGTTGATAGATTTTCCAGATAAAACCAAATAAAATAAATATCGAAGACTTTAGAAATTAGAAAAACAAAACTTTATCTCATAGACACCAATGCAATGCTTCATGTTCTTTAGTCATATATGAACCCCTGATTTATAGACTTGCATATAGGGAGTTGACATTTGCTGCTTAGCCTAAGCTTTTAATTGATTAAAGGATAAAATGACTATTAATCATCTACTATTGAGCCACTGAATATAAGTTTTTATGGCCTGCCATAACTCAGAAAAGTAGAGCAATTATCATTAAACTGTAAATGAGAAGGAAAGAGAAAAATTCTACAGAGAATACAGTTAAATGCTTCCACATTCATGTATTATAATGTATTCCTAATTTAGGGATATTTTTCACCAACCTCTCACTTGGGTCATGATAAATCTATGTGATATAATGTTAACAAAGGCTTGTGTCTGTCATGAGAGCCACTTGGAAACACAGTGTCCGTCATGACTCCAGAAAACTGAGTGGACAAGTATATACTGAACAAATCAAATGAATAGGATTTAGTGTTGTACTAAGTATTGTCCTTCTGATGTGGAAGCAATGAATGCTGGCTATGTTGCAGGGTTGTTACCTTGCAGTGCTGGGGTCTGGGGTTCAAGTTGACTAAAGGCAATATCTGCATGAAGTTTGTACGTTCTCCCGTGTTGTCATGTATTTTTTTTCAACATGCCAAGAATTTACTGATAGGTAATTTGCTAAGCTTTTGTCATTGTCGTTCTTTTCAACTTACAGCTTATAGGATTGTGTAGCCACCTCCCAAGGTGCCTACAATGAGCACATAAGCATCAGAACTGGACCATTCAAGGATACAGTGTGGTTTGTAGGTTAATAATCTGGGACTTTTTTCATGTTTTCCTTAGGGCGGGTTCACATCTGTGCCCCGGCCTCCTCTTTCAGGTTTCCATCTTCTGCCGACAGGAGACAGAAACCCGGCAGACACTGTCTGCCCGTGAGCGCCTGTGAGCATTTTGTGGTCTCCGCAGCTAAACCTTTTTTTTTTTTTTTTTTTTTGTTTTTAATTGGACACAAAGTCCTGCATGTCCAACTTTGTGTTAAAAAAAAAAACAGGTTTGGGGCCACACAGTGGCTCAGTGGTTAGCACTGCAGTCTTGCAGCGCTGGAGTCCTGGTGTTGAAATCCTGCCAAGAGCAAAAAAAAACATCTGCAAGGAGTTTGTATGCTCTCCCTGTGTTTGCATGGATTTCCATCCCATATTCCAAAAAAGACATACTGATAGGGAAAAAAAAAGTACATTGTGAGCTCTATGTGGGGCTCACAATCTATAAAAAAACAAAACGGTTTCGTCGTGGAGACCACAAAACGCTCACAGGCAGACAATTTGCAAACGCATTCAAATGGATGGATTTGAAAAGTGACTGCTAGTTTCCATCTCCTGTCCAGGTTCTCGGGCAGAAGATGGAACCTGAAAGTGGAAACCAGGGCGCAGATGTGAATCCGCCCTAACCTGCCTTCCAATATTCATAACATTTTGATTTTTCTGTCGACATATCTAAGAGCTTATTCTTTGCGTGACGAGTTGTGCTTTTATTTGGCACCATTTTGGCGTGCAGATAATGTTTTAATTAGCTTTTATTAAATAATTTATTAATTTTTTGGTGGTCTGTGTGAAAACCCCTCTGCTTAAAAAATTGCATGGCAACTTTGGCGAATCATTACGGCAATGGTGATACCATATTTATTTTATTATGCTTTATTTCATTTACTAATAAAACATAATTTTTGAAAATGATTATTTTTCCTGGGGTCACCATGTCCTGTTGCCTATAATTTTTTACTGTTTTGTTGAACGAGATATGTAAGGCCTCTTTATTTGCTCTTTATCTATATGAGATAAATAATGCTGTTTTTGGATAGTGCGGACTTATACTCATATTGGGATACCTGACATGTTTATTCATCTTATTTTGTTTATATTATGTGTTTTTTAAATTAATAGGTGGGTTTTTTGAACTTTTTATTATTTGTCTATTTTTTAAACCTGAATTTTATCTTCTTAAACTTTTTTTTAATTTTTTTTCTTTTTTCGTGTTGCACAAGGGAGCTTGAAGCTGGGATCTGCTCTTACCCAGTGCAATGTACCGCAATACATTGATGTAAAGTATACACTCAGTACAACATAATAGTCGAGAACTGAGCGGGAGTCTGTCAGCAAGTAAATGAAACAAATGATAGTACCTTGCAGAGCTGCTTCTGCACTTTTCAAAGATGTCTTTTGTCTTTATTCTGCATTGCAGCTCCATTTTATGAACATCAGCATTATATTCTTATGAAAATTAGCTGAAAAGCACTTTTGGGACAAGTCCTCTCCTGCTGGGGATTCATTCTCCCATCTAGATAAAAAGGATCCATATGAAAGACATCTTTGGAAAGTGTAGAAGTAGGCCTACATGATACTGTGATTCGTTTGATACCAATAGTCCTGCTGACAGACTCCCTATAAGTAATGGAAGAAGAAGCCTTGATATAAAAATCACATTTTCCTTGACATCATGTGGATGGCCAGGTGCCTGTGTGTCACCTGTGGTACCTGAAGAAGCAATGGCTCCAGAATATACTATAGGAGAAAGACAAACTGGTGGTATGATGCTCTGGAAAAAATCTTACGTCTTGGATATTAACCCAGGTGTCTTATGAAGAAAAACTGTGTCTCTTTTCACCTACATTATGCATTTATTTAAAAAAATAAATTCAGCTATATATATATATATATATATATATATATATATATATATATATATAGTCAGGGTCTGGGATTGCTAGGTAGGGTGGCATAGACACACAAGTCCAGTTTCTTCAGTCCAAGACAAAGGTAGAGCTTATTTTCACTCAAAAAGGTAGTGCAGCAACAAAAGGAAGCAATATAAAAATAAATTACTGCCCGGCTAGGCTCTAACTAAACATAGAATAGGTTACCTCACCTAGAATAACAGAAATCCAAAAAGCCAGTATAATCATTCACGACAGAGCTCCAAAAATATGACCTCTCTGTTGGCTCTCCAGCCAAGCTCTGCCAAAGTGTTGCTGCTGGAGCAACTTCTTAAGCCTCCTTGACGAGGAGACTCTCTACAGCTGAGTCGCTGCCAGAACATCCCCAAAGTGTGGGCTGGAGGGGGTGGAATGACAGGTCCCACTACCAATCCTACCTGTCATTCCTAAAAATCCAGCACAATACTGAGCATTTACCAAAATGCTCAGCAGACAAAAGTTGTCTGCTGAGAACAAACATTCATGGAGTTTTCTCTTCTCACCCACCTGAGTAGTCTGGGTGAGATGTACACCCCCTCCATTACCTGACCAGCCATCGGCTTACAATATATATATATATATATATATATATATATATATATATATATATATATATATATATATATATATATTCTATCCCTTGGTCATACTTTTTAGCATACATGTAAAACACAATAAGCAAAAAAACTAAAAATCCCACCGGCACATACAAAATCTGGAAGCTGCTCTCCCTGCTCTAAATACTGGATTGAGATGTAATGCTGGCTCCAGCTAGGATGCTGCATCCTATTACTTGCTTTATTAGATCAGTGAGTGTGATGATTACAGGAGAAAACTGGAATTATACACAAATCATTTTAGAGAATAATTGGAGTGTGATCAAGGAAAATGAGGAAGATAATCAAGACTGCAACTGGCTTGTGTATGATCCACTGCTACATTTACAATGGAAATCTACATTAGCAACAAATTAATATAATCAAAACTGTCAAAGTCCCCAGGGCCATAGTAAATGGGCCAAGATGTTCAGGGGACCCCTGAGTATTTACTGTGGAATTTTGGAGTCAATTCCAAACTCTCTGAATTCATAGTTCCAAACCCATTCTCTGCATGACTGCAACACGCAACTGGCCAAGAACTGTAAAATAGGATCAGAGCCGCACAAGCCGATTTGTGATGTGGCAGCAGGCAGAAAAACACAATCTCTCAATGTAAACTGCAAATTCATCTTACTTGCAGAATTCAAGATACAACACATTTGTGTCCAGGGCAAGCCTGCTGAACAATTACAGTGAGTCATGAAATCTGGGATTTAAAGAGCTTCGAATAAAAAAGGAAACACTAGAAATTTGGTATAAATGTGTTTGCTTTAGATGGGATTACTTTAAAGGGAATTGAAATATTATAAACCGGTACTATATCTAATAATGAAACTTAGCTTTTTGGGACTCCTCAGTTTCTTAAAGAGGACTTTTCACATCCTCAGGCACATGCAGTATAATACACCGCTAGAAAGCTGACAGTGCGCTGAATTCAGTACACAATCGGCTTTCCCATTCTGTGCCCCCGGGTGAAGAGCTATCACTGTTGTTCCTGTAGCTCTTCAGTGCCAGAAGGACTTTTCTGACAGTCAGCCCTTTCTCACAGTAGCGTCTATTGTGCTGTACTATGAGGGGGCGTTCCTTATCACCGAGCGATGACACTAAATGGTGAGAAATTCCCCCCTCAGTACTAGTCTATGGACGTGTACTGTCAGGAGTGGGGGGGGGGGGGGCGTTCCTCACCACTTAGCGTCATCACTGGGCGGTAAGGAACGCCCCCTCTCACAGTACAGTAAGATAGATGCTACTGTGAGGAAGGGCGTTCATGGCAGACTGTTAGAAACTCCCTTCTGACACTGAAGAACTATGGTAACGGCACTGATGGCTCTTCAGCTGGGGCACAGAACGGGAAAGCTGATAGTGCACTGAATTCAGCACACTGTTGGCTTTCTAGCGGTATATTACACCGCATGTGCTGAGGACATGAAAGGTCCTCTTTAAATGGTCACTAACTTTTCAGACAACTTAGTCTCATGTGATTCTGAGCCAGAATGTAATGTACCTTTTTTTAAAAAATATTGCTGTTTTTCTGTCTGAAATACTGTATACTATCTAAAAGTTCTGGCCATTAGATGTATTGCTCCTTCCCAATTTGCTGTTCATTATCTGTTACTAGAGAAAGTATGTCTTTGGAAACCAATACGCTCAAGATGGGAAAACAGGAAGCCTTTGCTTGTGTCCACACAGCTTTCCTTGTCTTCAGCTCAGGGGGCGTTCACACTACCGTCGGTGTCCGACAGGTAGTGTCCACTGCTAATGTCCATGCAAAATCTTGTGCGGACATTAGCATCGGACACTAGCTGTGCCCGTGACATTTTGCATGGATTTAAATGGACATCGGGTGCGCTGTTTTACAGTCCGTGTCTGTCCTTAAGTGTCCTTCCCAAAGATGTCCGACTTTTCAAGCGGACAGCAAAACCCGACATGTAGGTTTTTGCTGTCCGCTTGAAAAGTCGGAAATCTTTGGGAACGGACACTTAAGGACACCCACAGACAGTAAAAGAATGCACCCAATGTCCATTTAAATCAATGCAAAATGTCACAGACTCAGCTAGTGCCCGATGCTAATGTCCGCACAAGATTTTGCATGGACATTAGCAGTGGACACTACCTGTCGGACACCGACGGTAGTGTGAACACTCCCTAACAGTGATAGTAAGGAGAGTCTGTGTCCTTCAGACTAGCTGATTGTACTATTGCTGCTGGAATGTAATGTAACTCATAGATAGTAAGCAGATTTCCTGCAAAAAAAAGTCTCTCTCTCTCTCTCTCTCTCATCTCAGGCTTAGTTCACGTCTCCGTTTGGTATTCTGTTCAGAGACCCCCCAAATGGAATACTGAACACATTAACAAGTGGTTAACTAAGAAACCACACGGACCCCATAGACTATAATGGGATCAGTGTGTTGTCCGCACAGTGTCTGCACGAACCATGCAGAAAGAAAGGTGCTCCTTGATCAGAATAGCGAATGTAGATGTGAACCAGGCCTCAGCCTGTTTCTTGTGGCAAAGGTATCGCAGGTGAGATAGATGGATAGGTAAATAGATGGGAAAGAAAGAAAGAAAGAGAAAGAAATGGAATAGATAGATAGATAAATAGATAGATAGATAGATAGATAGATAGATAGATAGATAGATATGGACATGTTGTAGAAACAACATTTTCATGAACAGAACTTTCTACTCTCTACGCTCTACACATTTTTATTCTGTTACGCGAGTCATCCACTATGTACTGTTTAGTTCTAGTTCAGCATAACCAATATTAATTTGGGAACACCAGCTTATTTACTGAAAATCATTAACTTAAGAGAAGACAATATGTTTTTCTTGTAGCTCATAGATACATGCTTTAAGGCAGCCGATGTCTGATAAGCATCCACTTTTTGATTTATATAGAGTGCTGCCTTTTCTTGGACTAGATTGCTAAATAGTAGTAGATATAAGGCTGTAAGGGCTATGGTAGCAGATGTTGAATTCACCAGTACAACTCTGTGTAGTTCTTAAAGAAATAGGGCTGTCAGCATATATGTGACATTACAGAAACACCATATTGAACATGAAACCAAAGCTACAGCTTTATGGGTAAAACACCTTTCCAAACAGAAATCAATATCGGAATAGATTGCGGAGTTATGGCGGAATACACAGCCTAATAAAAGGCTATATTGATCTGTCACAGTGATATTAATGAAGCACTGATGGATCCGCTAATCAGGAGCCAAATGTAGCAATAATCCAATTAAAGCCTCCTTACACACGTGCCTCTATATTCTGAATTAAAGTGAACGTTATTTCCTCCTGTATCTGAGGCAATGCTGTCAGGAATAGTTTAAGGAAAATGGATCAATAAAAAAAAAAAGATAATAGGGAAAATGAAAATGTGTTTTCAAGCTGGATTTTTATTCTATGCAGTTATCAAAATAATCGTTCACACAGGCATAATATACATGCTGTGAAATTAAACAGACTGTGAGGGCGCAAGCTATTTCCAGGGTGCAGAGAAATTAGTCCCGGCTTTTCTTCCCTTTTCTTTTTTTCCTTCTAATAATACAACCAGTGTAGTATTTTTTTTATTTTTCTAAATACATTGAGAAGCAATTACAGTACAGAAGTGTGGGTTATGTTTGAAAGGCTTCAGGTCTAAAGACTTCTCTGCTTGCTCAGTTGGGGAAAACTGTGGAAACACACTGCGTTCTAAAATGTTAATTATTGTTATTGCACTATGGAATTTAAAATATCAGGGAGTGTGTATACTTCTATTAAGTACTGACATTGTCTCTTATATAAGGGCACACTATTGTCACTATAGTAAACTGAAACTGCATATTCACATGCAGGAAAATATTACATTTTAAAAAGAACATCACATTTTCCTATAATCCCTTTTAAGTTATTCAGAAAATAAGGAGATGCACCCTATACCCCGGGAAGTTCACAATAGGAATGTTGATGTGTCACATATAAAGAATAGATATACTGGAAGTAAACTAGCCCTAGATAATAGGAATATATGTTCTTATTATGGGTTTATACGTCTGGCACTTTTCATTCAGCCTGGTAAGGAAATGCCATAGGGAAACTAATGCAGAACAGAACATGTTAATTCTGCCATCAGTTGTAGATAGATAACAGATAGATAGATAGATAGATAGATAGATAGATAGATAGATAAAAATGCAGAAGCAGCACAGCATACAAATCGGGTGCAAAGCCAAACTAGAAGATGGCTAATCTTCAACTTTACACTTACACCGTTTTTTCACTTCTTAGAAAGATAGATAGACAGACAGACAGACAGACAGACAGACAGACAGACAGATAGATAGATAGATAGATAGATAGATAATAGATCGATGATAGAGACATAGATAGATTGATAGATAATACATAGATAAATAGATAGATAATAGAGAGACGATAGATGGATAGATCAATAATAGGAAACTAATGCAAGAACCGAACATGTCAATCCTGACATCACTTGTAGATAGATAGATAGATAGATAGATGATAGATAGGAGATAGATAGATAGATAGATAGATAGATAATAGAGATAGATAGATAGATAGATGATAGATAGGAGATAGCTAGATGATAGATAGAGACATAGATAGATAGATAGATAGATAGATAGATAGATAGATAATAGATCGATGATAGAGACATAGATTGATAGATAATACATAGATAAATAGATAGATAATAGAGAGATGATAGATGGATAGATAGAAAGATAGATCAATAATAGGAAACTAATGCAAGAACCGAACATGTCAATCCTGACATCACTTGTAGATAGATAGATGATAGATAGGAGATAGATAGATAGATATTAGAGATAGATAGATAGATGATAGATAATAGATAGATGATAGATCAATCAATAATAGATAGATAGGTGATCAATAGATAGATAGATAGATAGATAATGAATAGATAGAGAGATAGATAGAGAGATAGAGAGTTAGATAGAGAGATAGATAGATAGATAGATAGATAGATAATAGACATAGATAGATTGATAGATAGATAATAGATAGATGGTAGATAGATAGATAGATAGATAGATAGATAGATAGATAGGTGGATAGATAGGTGATAGATAATCGATAGATAGATAGATAGATAGATAGATAGAATGATAGATAGTTCTTCTAGTGCATTTCAAAATGGAGTAGTTGGAAAAAAACCCCAAAAAACCCCTAACATTTATTTATCACTTTCCAAATCAGTAAGCCAGTTTATATGAAAAGTAATAGAGTACACAGAGACAAATGTCATCGTACACCGCCCTGCAAGCTCGCCTTCATAGCTGCTCTCTGTCCTGTAATCTGTACACAGCAGTGCGTGCAATCTCCTGTAACCTATTCTTGATGATCGCTCTTACCCCCTTCAGGAACCAAGTAAATATGAAATGCTGAACTTATTATATAAAAGTGACAAAACTAATGACATTGCAGAGAAATAGAGTCGAGATAAAAAAAAATAAAGACAGAGGAAAAGCGAAGCAACTGGTTAGTTTCAGACAGAGCTATAAAGCATGACAAATCAATCTTCTCAGCAGTGATGGATCATAGAGCAGGATTATACGTTTCTGACTTGTATATAGGAAGCCATTAAAATATTACCATTAAACCCAGACACTAAGGCACTGGAAACACCCTAGGGCTAAGAGTGCCAATATTCAACTGGGTTTTTCATTTCGGTATACTGTGTTATAGAGTTTTATGAAAGAATAATGGTAATGGGAACCTCTCTTTCTCTCATGTCATGTAAATGCATTCAAGGAAACAGGCAAATCTAGAAAATACATAATACATTTCCATAAACAGTCTTCCCTTTACAGTATGTGTTTTATTGCATTCATCAAGTAGTACAGGACACTTCAGGGGAAAACAACTTGGAGAAAGGTTTTAAGACGAGGAGTAGATTTTATCAATTCTTCATCAAAGGGGTTGTTTGTATACAGACACGGACGGCTAGGGTATAATATCAATGCTTCACTGATGTCGCCAGCCAATCAGTACATCAAAATGGCAGCAATGCTAGGAGCAATGTGAGCAAGATCTGTCTGTATGGTTTAGCCGTCTATAGCACAGGCTCACCATGCAGGCAGAAAGACAACAGGAGACAGGGCTTTCCTCTTGATACTGCTACTTTACCTTAGAGATCAACAGGGTCACCAAGTCAGGAACCCCATTGTCTACTATTTGGAGCATGTTCTAGTTGTAGATCCATTTACAGTAGGTGTGCAAAATATGGGTGAAACATATATAAACACAAACTGTTTTTCATATGTAGACTAGATATATGTAGATATGTAGCTACTGGGCCTCTATTTTAAATGGCACAAGGTGGGTAGGGGCCCCATTACACACACTGCATTGGGGCCCAGGAGCTTAAGGTTACACCTCTGACTCTTAGTATAGACACAAACACACAAAAGGACTACATAGTGGGAAAACTAAAACTATACATATTAATAAAGAACTGTGATGGTAGTAAAGAATAGACAGGGCATAGAGCTAGTCTTTAGTCTTGTCCTTACTTTGCATACATAATCCATCCGTGCAGTTCTTTGACTGTAATACAGGCCCCTCACAGTCTTTCCCTCCATTTCTTGGTGGTGGATTGGCACAGTCTCTACGGCGCCAGTGTGTGCACTCTGTCCCACAGGTTGACCATTTGCTCCATGCTGTCCATTCACCATCCTCTGAAAGAGAGACCGTACAGAGAGCTTGTGACGTCACAAAAAGAATCTGTAGTCTTCTGATAGCCTGGGAGAGCATGTGGGATGCTACCAGATTCCCTCAAGAAGAAAGGATTTCACTTCATTGCTATTGAATCTACACCTGGACTTTCACTCACTCACACTGGGGGGAATTGGATCCCTGCACTTACAGAAAACACATGGTCATGTAGAGACCACCTACTTGTTAGTCTTTTTCATTTTGGTGGATTGGATCCAGTATGTAGTGTTTAGAGTGTAACAAGTACACTCACCGGCCACTTTATTAGGTACACCATGCTAGTAACGGGTTGGACCCCCTTTTGCCTTCAGAACTGCCTCAATTCTTCGTGGCATAGATTCAACAAGGTGCTGGAAGCATTCCTCAGAGATTTTGGTCCATATTGACAAGATGGCATCACACAGTTGCCGCAGATTTGTCGGCTGCACATCCATGATGCGAATCTCCCGTTCCACCACATCCCAAAGATGCTCTATTGGATTGAGATCTGGTGACTGTGCAGGCCATTGGAGTACAGTGAACTCATTGTCATGTTCAAGAAACCAGTCTGAGATGATTCCAGCTTTATGACATGGCGCATTATCCTGCTGAAAGTAGCCATCAGATGTTGGGTACATTGTGGTCATAAAGGGATGGACATGGTCAGCAACAATACTCAGGTAGGCTTTGGCGTTGCAACGATGCTCAATTGGTACCAAGGGGCCCAAAGAGTGCCAAGAAAATATTCCCCACACCATGACACCACCACCACCAGCCTGAACCATTGATACAAGGCAGGATGGATCCATGCTTTCATGTTGTTGACGCCAAATTCTGACCCTACCATCCGAATGTCGCAGCAGAAATCGAGACTCATCAGACCAGGCAACGTTTTTCCAATCTTCAATTGTCCGATTTCGATGAGCTTGTGCAAATTGTAGCCTCAGTTTCCTGTTCTTAGCTGAAAGGAGTGGCACCCGGTGTGGTCTTCTGCTGCTGTAGCCCATCTGCCTCAAAGTTCGACGTACTGTGCGTTCAGAGATGCTCTTCTGGCTACCTTGGTTGTAACGGGTGGCTATTTGAGTCACTGTTGCCTTTCTATCAGCTCGAACCAGTCTGGCCATTCTCCTCTGACCTCTGGCATCAACAACGCATTTCCGCCCACAGAACTGCCGCTCACTGGATGGTTTTTCTTTTTCGGACCATTCTCTGTAAACCCTAGAGATGGTTGTGCGTGAAAATCCCAGTAGATCAGCAGTTTCTGAAATACTCAGACCAGCCCTTCTGGCACCAACAACCATGCCACGTTCAAAGGCACTCAAATCACCTTTCTTCCCCATACTGATGCTCGGTTTGAACTGCAGGAGATTGTCTTGACCATGTCTACATGCCTAAATGCACTGAGTTGCCACCATGTGATTGGCTGATTAGAAATTAAGTGTTAACGAGCAGTTGGACAGGTGTACCTAATAAAGTGGCCGGTGAGTGTAGTTCTTTGTTTTTGAAGATCTCTGTTAGGCCCGGGGCCCCACGTAGAATAAATGCCACCATTTACAGTACCTGCAAAGTGGATGGGATTCTGGCTAATTCTGGCATTGCAGAAAGATATCTCCAATGGAAATGCTGCCATTTTAAATACATTTGTGTTACTGTAAATCACAACATATCAATTATACCTATGGAAACAATGGCATTTTCTGTATAGGAGAAGCAGAAGCACAAAGTAGACGAAAACTCTGCAGATATTCTGTGAGTGGTGCATTGGAAGAAATTGTGAGCGCATCTTGGCTGTGGCTCCTTATATGGGGCCTTAGCCTTAAAGGGGCTCTATCAGCAAAATCATGCTGCTAGAGCCCCACATATGCGTGCATAGCCTTTAAAAAGGCTATTCAGGCACTGTAAAAGTTAAATTAAACTACCCCCCCCCCCCCCCCGTTTTAAAATAATAACTTAAAAAAGAATGTTCTCTACTTACGGAACGTGCACCCTGGGCGGGCATTCAGGGTGTGTCTTCATCTTCTTCCCCGCCTCTTCTTCCTCCGATGTCTTCGGGTCCCATCCTCCTCCGGCGCTTGCTCGCGGACACTGATAAAAAAAAATAGCCTGGGCGCATGCGCAGTAGCCGTAGTAGAAGCCGCGTGCTACTGCGCATGCGCCCGGGCTATTTTTTTTTATCAGTGTCCGCGAGCAAGCGCCGGAGGAGGACGGCACCCGAAGACATCAGAGGAAGAAGAGGCGGGGAAGAAGAAGACAGCGCACCCTGAATGCCCGCCCAGGGTGCACGTTCCGTAAGTAGAGAACATTCTTTTTTAAGTTATTATTTTAAAACGGGGGGGGGGGGGGGGGGGTAGTTTAATTTAACTTTTACAGTGCCTGAATAGCCTTTTTAAAGGCTATGCACGCATATGTGGGGCTCTAGCAGCATGATTTTGCTGATAGAGCCCCTTTAAGGTGGCTTATAAAGACAGGACTGAGTTTTATGATTCAAGAGTTTTAGAGTGTATTGGTGTTTGTAAGGTGTATTGGATTTTTACTATTGGTGCGGGGTACTGACCAGCCTACCAGCAGCCCCTGGTATATTATCCAGTCATGCTTGCATTTTTCTGGTGTGAATGTCTACCTAGTTATTTGCATTTTCAGGCATGGTGCCACCATTGTCACTTATCCCCTATCCTCAGGTTGTGGATACGATTCTGGTCATTGGGGTTCAACTGCATGCACATATACACATGCATGCACACCACAGCCCCATTCACACGCAGCATATGGGGAACTTTCAGGCATCTGTTTTACTGTCAATTGGGGATCCAACCAGTGAGACCTATGGATAGGGAATGTATCCCTAGTGGTACAATCCCTTAATGTAGAAATTCTTTTTTTAGCTGGTAAATGCAGAATGTAGTTAAATGTAATATTTTAAAATTGTAATTTTAAGATGTATGTGGTTTATTCTACTCCATATACTGCACCATGCAGTCCAGCACCTTTATACTGAGCCGCTTTATTCTTTTGGTGACCAGTTGGAATCCCGTTGACCAGAAAGTGGCAAAATGGTTTCATGTTTAAATGTAGAGTAAACCTTTCTGTAATTTCATGTTATTACCTGGGCAGAGGGTAGTGCAGCTTATCTTCTGGACACTTTGACCATCGCAGACAGCTCCACCATTGAGTGGAGCAGGATTTGTGCACATTCTTGTACGCTTCTGGTAACCTTTTCCACACCGATTACTACAGGCAGACCACTCTGTCCATGTGGACCAACCACCATTGACTAGAAATAGACAAATGATTACGATACACTATTAAAAAGCATACTATGACACAGTAAAGCAGAAATGCTGTAATTCCTCTCCTGAAGAGCTCCTACCTTCACCCCATTTCTGCTGTAAGAGTATGTTCATATAGGCCCAGATTTACTATTGTGGTTATGACTAGGGTTGAGCGATCGGAATCGGAAAAGATCGGATTCCGATCGGCGATCGAGTAAATTTCATGATCACGATCGGAATTCCGATCCTGATCTTTTTAGGTGGGATCAAGGTCGGAGGTTATTTCCAACAATGCTTTGCTACTGTCCAAGCATTGTGGGAAAAGCTAACAATGTTAGCTAGGTCCCATAGGAATGAATGGATGCAGCTGGCTGTGTGCCGGCGTTCGGCCACTTAACCCCCTGCGCGCCGGCTGCGTCCATTCATTCTAATGGGAGACTAGCTAACATCTCTAGTAGCTAATAACACTTACCTGCACAGAAGCGCTGCCACTGGTCTGGTCCCCACTGTTCTTGCTGCTCTTCTCGCCTCGCTGCCCCCACCTCCTAGGTTAGTGTTACAGACCTAGGAAGAAGGCGGGGCTTATGGCTTAGGAGAGTGTGGGCGGGTACTGGGAGGGGAGCACTCACATCTCCCCTCCCTGTAACCGCCCACACTCTCCTAAGCAACAAGCCCTGCCTTCTTCCTAGGTCTGTAACACTAACCTAGGAGGGGCAGTGAGGCGAGAAGAGGCAAGAAGAGGAGGGAGAACAGCAGGGACCAGACCAGCAGCAACGCTTCTATGCAGGTAAGTGGACAGCAAGGGGGACTTAAGTAGCTGGGGAATTTTTTAATCACTACACAGTGTGGAGTCTAACAATTAAAGCATTCAATTTCTAGACTCCATACTGTGTAGTGAATAGGCTCGTTTTTAAAATCCGATCTTCGATTATTAAAAAAATCACATTGACTTGCATTGGGATCGGAATTGAGATCGGGATCAAATGGAAAATGAACAGAAATCGGATTTTAAAAACGATCCTGAAATCTCAAGATCGGCTCAACCCCAGTTATGACTAGATAGTAGCATAAACATGGTGCATCTATTTTACACCTTTAGGGCTACGTGGAGCTTCTTTGGTGTATCATGTGTGTCTAGTTTTACGAAAACTTTTGGACATTCTAGACATATGGGTGCGGATTCTCAGAAGAAGGGGTATGGCGTAAATACACCATTAGGTACCAAAATAGTGTTGAAATGACCTGACTCAACCAAGCCAAAAAAAAAGTGGTATAAATGTAAAGTAGACAGGCTAAAGATACTCCAGATTTACTATCCGGCATCAGTCACTGTGATAAATCTATAACTCTATCTATCATTAAATTCAGGCCATAATGGTTTATATTCTCATTTTAGTGCATTCTGATTTGAGTTCAGAGTTGAAGAATAAAGAATAACACATCAATTCTTCATAGAGTGAAAACAGTGGTGAGTAGCTACAAGGTGTAGTCATAAACCTGTATAGAATAGGCAGGAGGATTGACATTGTTAACTGTAAAACCATAGCAGAAATTTGACAGTCAATCTTGGATTTCTGCTGTGGATATGGCTAAAAATAAACATAAGATTTTTCCAACATGTATTTTATTTCATGTGAACATATCCTAAGGTTAATAGGGCTTGCTGTCTTTAGGTAATTCCTAATTGTTACTATTAATAATAATAATAACAACAACAACAACAATAAAATTACATATAAAATAGTTAATAAACAGATAACAATGAATTTAACTCAATAACACATCAGTCAGAGAAATAATAATGCTGTATTTGATGGAAAGTCATATACAGTATAAAGAGATTGATGATTAATAAGAATACAAATAAAATGGCATATAAAGTAGTTAATAAACAGATAATATTTAAAAAAGTCAATGACATGTCATTATTTTATTTGATGAAGTTGTATATAAACAAATTTATTATTATTATTATTATTATTATTATTATTATTATTATTATTATCATCATCATCATTATTATTGTTAAGTAGAAAAATAAAATGACACATAAGTAGTTAACAGATAATAATTAATATAAAACAATGACTCATCAGTATTGTACTTGAAAAAAAATATTATTATTATTATTATTATTATTATTATTATTATCATCATCATCACCATCATCATCGTTGTTCATTTTTATGCTTGGTGTGGTTAAGGATTTATATGTTTTGGCTCAGTATGTGTCCGTCTATATTAGTGCATATTCACAGGGTGCATGCTCCAAGGCCATAAATATTTTGCTTATAAATGAACCTTAATGGTTCACCCTAAAGATTTATGAATCCTAAAGATTTAATGTTTCATCTACAGCTCTATATTCCTATAGATATTCTGAACAGCTCATACAATGTCTAGACACCTCTAGATATTCGTTTTGAGAAATTCATCAATGCCTTACCATATACAATTACAGTTGCTGTTGTACTTCTTCTCTTGGCCACAATATTTTTGGCAACGCATGTATAATTGGCAGTGTCTGAAAGCCGTGCTTGTTTGATGATGAGGTTATGATCAATTGTGATGTAGAAATTCCGATCTTCTACAGGATCAATGATATCCTCATTTTTCAACCATTCCACCTATAAAAGAATGCATTTGAATATATTATTGTCTACTTGGCATTTCCATCAAAACTTATATCAGTAAATGAAACCGTTCTATTGCACATTTTTCACTTTGCAAGAATATTATATTTTGGAAACAATTTAATGATCACTGTGCATGTAATTGCAGAGCTGAACAGCTTTCGGCTCAGTGCGGTGGCCAAGAGCGCACTGGTGAGCAAAAATCTATAAATGACTTCTTCAGTCTTGTCATAAGCCATTAATAATAGGCCAATGTCCTGAAGTAGATTGATACTAGCAGCACAAATAAAGGCAGAACAAATAGATGCAAAGCTCCCGAGTCATAAATAAATAGCTCTGCCTTCCGTAAATTGGTTAATTTTATGTATTATCTGCTGAGCTGTGTGACACATCAGCCGCTATCTGGAAAGGTTCTATCTATGTAAATTGCATCCTAAATAGAATGTTTTAGTATTAGCAATAGATGAAACTATTAATCTAAAGTGCAAGTGAAATAAAAACAAGGAAGGAGCAAGCAGGATGTTCACTTGTCTAATGAGAACATTCATCCAGGTTTTATTTCTTGTACTTCACAGAGAGTTTTCTGCTGTATTATGTATACTTCAAAGGCAGCACGGGAAAAAATAACATCAGCTCAATTAGTTTAATGTGTAAGTAAAGCCTTCTATATGTAAACTAGTGTAGACTGTCACCAGAAGTTAGTCTATGCTATAAACAGTCACAATATAGATATATTCCCTACAGCAAACTAATATGTAAGGCCTGGTTCACATCTGCATTCGGTATTCTGTACGGGGAGTCCATTTGGGGACCCCCCCCCCCCCGAACGGAATACCGAACCCATTAAAAAGTGGTGAGCAATGAAAGCACACAGACTCAGACTATAGCGGGTCCGTAAATTTTCTGCATGGTGTCTGCAGTTTTCTCTCCGTATGACTCATGCGGAAAACACACGGACCCCTTTATATTGTATGGGATCTGTGTGCTTTCATTGCTCACCACTTTTTAATGCATTCGGTATTCCATTTGGGGACCCAAGTGGACTCCCTAAACGGAATACTGAACGCAGAAGTGAACCAGGCCTAAGGCTGGGTTTACTCATCACATAGTAGAGACATTTTATATTTTGGATTCCATTACCCTTTTCTACTATTTAGAGAAGTTTCCAGCTTTTTCTACAATTGACATGAGCCATTACCTGCCATAATAATTGTAAAACACTTGATCAAGTTCAAAGTGAGTCTACCACCACCAAAATCTCTTCTAAACCACTTATATGCTGTTATAGGATGGTTAGAGGCATAGTGAGCCCATGCTCTGACTGGCACAGTCATGCCCCAGATAAATGCACAACTCATTGAAAGCTGATTTGCTCTACTGCCAAATTGCACTTTACCACAAGAAAGGTATTCTCACTATAGGGCAATCGCTTTCACACTATAGGGCATTTATAGGGCAATTTATCAAAGGCTATATAACAAAAAACTGCCATACAAAAGTTTCTAAATTAGCAAGTAAGAAAATTTACATGTTGAGTCACAACATAGTCATGATATCAATATGGCATGATGTCAATATATAATTTACCAATGTCACCAATGTAAATGAGGATATTCATCTTTTATTTATCAGAAAAACATACAACTTTCACCCTTGTGAAAATAAACGTATAGCAGTACAGTTGTGTCCTTCCTTATGTGTCCTCATGGCTGGACAGATCCAGATACTGTATGTGAATTACTAACTAAGCACTTTTTCTAATAACAACATGATTTTGTGACACGTTATCATATAGTTGATATATTGGCTATCCTACATGTGTCTAGGTGTGTGTGGGTGGATGAAAGGCAGATTGTAAAATGTTTTGCTAGCATATTGTGATATTGTTTGTACTGCTAATATGAGAAATTGGAGTCCTTAACCAAGGTTCACATACCTCTATAGTGGTCTGTTACCAAATGATGGATGTTACCATTTTTATATCATATAAAGTCTTTGCCACAGGTATATCAGAGACCTAGATACTTTGCCACTGCCTATGTTAGTTATACCCTGAAGTAGTTCCAGAAAAACAGCATTATCAGTCTTCTGGTTATATAAGTTTTCTACCAATCGCACATTAAAGAGGCGTTCACACTTACGCCTGTGTCCATCCGTCACCGTTGTCCGTATGTAGCCTCTCCGCAGGGAAACCATTTTTTTTTTTTGCATGGACACAAAGTCGGACATGCAGGATTTTTAGTTCGTTCAAAAAAACCCCCCACTTTCGCCGTGGAGAGGCTGCATACAGTCACTGGCGGTTTGCTTTAACTTTTCATTCAAATGAATGGGATTTAAAAATGATTGCCGGGAAGTCGTCCCCTGCCCAGTTTCCACGGGAAATAGGACAGAGACCCGACAGGCCGCAAGTGTGAACGCTCCCTAAGTAGTGCTGTGACAAGAGTAATCTCCTCTTGTCAGTGGCATTAGCAGAGTACAGAATCAAAACATAGAACCCATTGCATTATGTGCTAAATCGGTCCACTCTGCCATGTCTATTTCATAGGTGAGAACATGGTGACATTTCCCTTTAATATTGCTTTGCAATGAGAAAAATAGCATAGCTTAAGCAAGACAAGACATTCTCATTAAATCCATCAAAATACGTGGGATGAACAGTACCCAGTGTGCTTCTTTGGCAAACGCTGGGTACACAAGCACAAATTTCACACAGTTGTTCCAAGTACATTTGTCTGCACTCACCTCCTTCCTCCATTCAGAGACAGATGTGTTATGTCTAATTATTCATTGATTGGTATCAAGAGATGAATCTCCATAATTGGCACATTTGTTCCAATTAACAAAGGAAAACTGCCACATGCCACGAAAATGAAGTGTTATATAAGCGTAAGTAACTAAGAGGAGAGGAAGCGGCAGCTAACTGTCTACACTGGGTCTATATAGCCCTAGGACATGTACAATCGCTGCATTGAAACAAGAGGAAAAAAGGAGAATAAAAGCAATCCAGAGCCGAATCTGATGACATAAATAAAGGCGTACGGATACATTAATCAAACAAGTGATTATAGGAATGAGAAGAGCCATAGCACAGCAATTATCAGATGTAAACGCCGCCACGCCAAGCTAATGTCATCTTGAAGTTGAGCACTTTTGGCAGACACCCCGTGTTTAGAAACAGAGACCTGTAGGATTGTCGGAGTAATTACAGAGTTTCATTTCCTACATTAATGTTAATTGAAACAGTTCTTCATGTAATACAGAGATGGCACTTGTCACCACACTTGTCTGTCTCTGTACGCGCTCTTCAATTTGACCAATAAAGTTATTGAAAAGCAGCCAGATCCAAATGCAATCAAAACCAAATTTCAGTAGTTGTCTTCCAGCAGGCGCTAACTGCAGTGCGGGGAAGATGGCTGTTATCTATTCACATATTGTCAGGGCAAGGTGTTCTAATTTAAGAGATTTCTCATGCCCAAAACGGAGTCATCCGTGAAAGGTAGAAGCAAATATAGCGCAAAGCAAAAAAGTTCATTACATTATTGACACACTGCCAAGTAACTTGTTCTTATCTATGCCAAATCTACCAGGAAGTCAACGCTACAGTATATGAAGACAGATAACATTACATTCTCTCACAGTATACCACATGAATAAGCAATACTACAGCGGCCACAAGATGGATTTACATAAACAAATAATTCTTCATCTTCTCAAGCTATGCCTGTCTTTTTTTTTTCCAAACACAAAGCGGAATTTGCACCTCTTGTCTCTCTGGGATCACATCCTATAGAAACAATGTGGAATATTCCATTTAAGTGTGATATCCATTATCACTTCTTACAGACAGTCACTTAAATGTCTATTAAGGAGTGATAATGGAACCAATGCTTCAGAGGATATGTCTGGAATATGGATTATTCCACTTCATGTTTTAGGTTGCAGGTGAAAATTTTATACAATGGACATGACTGACCCACTAGACAAAATTCCCACCAACTAATGTATGTATGAGTCCCTTTATGAATATCTATAGAATTATTGCAATAATCAGAAAAGATAGCATGAAGTCCTGTAATATAATGTTTGGTATCAGTATTGTGTTCCTGAATAGAGATGAGCGAACAGTAAAATATTCGATATTTGTTATTCGTTTCGAATAGCCGCTCAATATTCGACTATTCGAACGAATATCGAACCCCATTATAATCTATGGGGAAAAATGCTTCGTTTCAGGGTAACCCACCATTCAACTCAGGAGGGTCACCAAGTTCACTATGACACCTCAGCAAATGATGACAACACCTCTGCAATGCAACTGGGACAGTAGGGGAAGCATGTCTGGGGGCATCTAACAAGCCCAAGTTACAGTTTTACCCCACCATCACAGCCTATCAACTACACACTTTCCACACTCAAATAAAACTCTATCAAAGTGGGAAAATACCTGGAAACCTTCTTTATTCCCCAAATGGATGGACAGAAACCCAAATTTAAGCTAAAGAAACATTACCAAGCACCCCTTTAAATCACGTTGCCCATGACAACCACAGACATAATAGACAATGGGAAATCCAACAGTACCCACCCTGAACTGTCATTGTGGATGTGTGTGTGTGTGTGTGTGTGTGATGTGGTAAGACCTTCCAAAATTCACTTTTATGGCCCTTAACGTGAGCCCTTCCAAATTAAGTTAGAGGCCCTTAAGCTGAGTTACCTGCAGAGATTGAGGCCCTTCAGGTGACTCCAGCCTTGCACCAGCAGAGTGTTAACCCCTTTAAAATTCTTAGCCCCTAAAACAGTGGTTCCAGAACCATCACTCTCATTGTTTTGGATTGATGCAGTGGATTGGACTGAGGACCCAGACATTGACCTTGATTTTGATTGGGAAATTGATAACATTATGGCATCAAGTCTTCGGGGTAACTTTTATTTAGAGGACCGCAAAGGTGGAGAATTGGCTGTAACCACTACTACCAGTAATGGTCCTCTAATATGGGACTCTACATTACCTCTACAGGGTTCTGATCAAGTGTTAATAGTCCAAACAACATGCTGCAGTACTTTAGATGTAGATCAGAAACCACTTTCCCTTCCGACACCAGATTTAACCAAGCTTCACCATCATCATCCTGCTGAGATGGAGCCACTAAAGGAAACTGTGCCTTCAAAGGCATGTTCTGGAGCTGCGACTGAGCCAAATCTAAACACAGAGTCCTTTGGAACTGAACAAAATTCACCAGCAGTGTTTTTGGCCCTTAGGGTGAGTTGAGCCTTGTACCAGCACGTGTCCCGTAACATCAGGCAGGCCCTAAGTTCTGCGCTTTGCACAAAGTTCCACTTGACCACTGATGCGTGGACAAGTGCATGTGGCCAGGGATGCTACATCTCCATCACAGCACACCGGATGAATGTAGTTGAGGCTGGCAGGAGTTCTGAAACACCACCCTCCTCCTCCTCCACCATTAAATCGACCCCAGCTATGAACTGGAAACGCTGCAACACTGGCGTGGGGAGATGTCAGCAGGCCGTGCTGAAGCTCATCAGCTTGGGGGACAGACAGCACACTGAAAGCAGTGTAGATGTGGATGCAAGCGCAGCAGCAAAAAAGGTGGCTAGAGGCAGAGGCATGTCCAGAGGCAGCAAGGCCAAAGATTTTCCGTGTACTAGCCACTCATGCAAAACTCACCCATGTTGCCAGACTAATTCCTCCAACAGGCTAACAACTGCCATCTGGTCCACACCCACCAGGGGCACACTGTTATGGTTTGCTGGGTTTATTAAAAAAAACTAACAAAAGAAACCCAAAGGAGCCCGCTGGGCTCTGGACCACAGAAGCGCCCTGGTGTGAACTGGGTCTGACAGTTAGACGTCACTGCCAGCCCTCTACACACCCTAGTTCGCTCTGTACAATCACAGCAGCCTGTGTAGGTCCGAGCAGCCGCACAAGGACTCAGTCTAGACAGCACTTTGGTGCTAGACTGTCCACAATAGCTAGTGTGCACACAGTGGCTTCCTGATGCACACCAAGCAGCTACCAACTAAAGTATTTTTCCTTTTTTAGGAAATAGAGTTCTACCTGAACTGCAATACTGCCTAACAAAGTTTCTAACTAGCTAGCTAGCTATCCTGAGCACACGCAGTGCATTTGTGAATTGACATTAAGGCAGCGGGCTGAGGAACCTCCCTCCTTATAAAGGGAAAGGGCGGTCCACTTTCGGCCAAGCCAGCTGCCCAAGGCGGAGGTGATTGGTTGATACAACTGTCAATCACAGCCTGACCACACCCTCCGGCTGCAAGAGGGTTTAACCCTTGATAAACCTGATTGCCGACACAAGGGTGAAGTGACAGGCGGCAATACGCTACCGCAGAGAGACGGGCTGCGACCCGACCCCTCGGCCGCAGTTGCCGCACAGTCCTAACACTACCCCCCCCTCCACGGCGCATCGACGCCATGCGTCTCCGGTTCCGTTCAAATTGCGCCACAAGTCGTGGAGCGTGAACCTGATCTGCAGGTTCCCAAGTGCGGTCCTCTGGACCATAACCTGCCCAGTCAATCAGGTAAAACAGTCTACCACGAATAGTCTTGGCATCCATTATCTCTTTGACCTCAAAATCATCCTGAGGCGATTCCGACTCCTCTGGAAGGCGCCTAGAATACTGGGTTAGGACCAGAGGTTTTAGGAGAGAGATATGGAAGGAGTTGTTAATTCGCCAAGACCTGGGTAGCTGCAGTTTGTATGTCACCTGATTTACCTGGGACAGGACTTTAAACGGACCCACAAACCGCGGAGCAAACCGCAGTGAAGGAACCCGGAGACGGAGATGGCGGGAAGAGAGCCAGACACGATCCCCCGAGGACAATTCCATCCCAGGCCTGCGTCTAACGTTAGCTGTCGCCCTCATTCTGTCCTTGGCTCGACTCATGGAGACCTGCGCCTGATCCCACACCTCTCTGGCGCGCGCGGCCCAATCGGCCACAGCCGGCACGTCAGAGATCACCGGGATGGGCAGAGGGATGCGCGGATGACGACCATACAGCATAAAGAATGGCGTTTTCTCCGTGGAGTCAGCCACCGCATTGTTAAGTGCAAACTCTGCCCATGGCAACAGCTCCACCCAATCGTCATGGCGGGAGGAGACAAAGTGACGCAAGTAGGTCTCCATAGTCTGGTTCATCCTCTCCACCAGACCATTAGACTGGGGATGGTAGGACGACGACAGGCATAACTCCACGCACATCAACTGGCACAGTGCCCTCCAAAAATGTGCCGTGAACTGCGACCCTCGATCAGAAACTATCTTTTCTGGCATACCGTGAATCCGAAAGACATGCCTAATAAAAAGACGTGCCAACTCCTTGGCAGAAGGCAGCCCTGGTAACGCCACTAAGATAGTTATTTTGGTAAAATGATCAGTCACCACCCAAATTACCTTCCTGCCTGATGACGTTGGCAGGTCTGTGACAAAATCCATACCCACGATTTGCCAAGGTGATTCTGGTATAGGGAGAGGGTGCAGTAGACCAGCTGGATGCTGGCGTGAGGGCTTGTTGTGAGCGCAAATGTCACAAGCTCGCACAAAGGCCTGCACATCTTTAGAAAGAGAGGGCCAATAGTAGTGCCGGGAGATCAACTCCCTGGTGCGCCGGAGACCAAAGTGTCCTCCGACACAGGACGCATGTCCCCACGACAACACTTCTTGTCGCTGTGAGAGAGGGACCAGAGTCTTCCCAGGTGGCACCCGAGTTAGATTCACTGGGTTGACCACCAGTTGTTTTTCAGAGGGAATGATTAGTCTGGCCTCAGATTCCTCCTCATCAGGTTTGACAAAGGAGCGGGACAGAGCATCTGCCCGCAAATTTTTCTCCCCAGGTACATAATGTAACACAAAATTAAAGCGAGAAAAGAAAAGTGCCCATCGCGCCTGGCGAGCATTCAGTCTCTGTGCAGACTGAATATAGGTAAGGTTTTTGTGATCCGTGAAAATGTGCACAGGATGTGCAGCCCCCTCCAGAAGATGGCGCCACTCCTCTAATGCCAATTTTATTGCTAGGAGTTCACGGTCACCAATTGAATAATTCCTCTCTGCTGAGGAAAAGAGTTTGGAAAAGAAGGCACATGTGACCTTTTTCCCAACGCTGTTCCTCTGGAACAGCATAGCCCCTGCTCCCACGGAAGACGCATCCACCTCCAGACAGAAAGGTCTAGACACGTCTGGTCGGTGTAAAACGGGCGCTTCTACAAATCGCTGCTTTAGCATGGAGAAGGCCTGTTCTACTGCGGGAGTCCAATTATTAGGGCTAGCTCCCTTTTTGGTGAGAGCCGAAAGAGGGGCTACTAGTGTGGAGAAGTGTGGAATGAACTGTCTGTAATAGTTTGCAAAACCCAAGAACCTCTGAACTGCCTTTAGAGTTTGAGGCTTCGGCCATTTGAGGATTGCCTCATGCTTCTGAGGATCCATTTGGAGGCCTTCGCCTGACACAATATACCCCAGAAATGGCAGTCTCTCCTGCTCAAACAGACATTTTTCTAGCTTTGCGTAAAGCCGATTGTCACGCAGGCGCGAAAGGACCATGCGCACTGTTCGCCGGTGGTCAGTCATATTAGATGAAAAAATAAGAATATCATCCAAGTATACCACCACTGAGGTCTGCAGGAGGTCACGGAAGATGTCGTTTACAAATGACTGGAAAACTGCGGGGGCATTGGCCAGGCCGAAAGGCATGACTAGGTATTCGTAATGACCGTCCCTGGTGTTGAACGCAGTCTTCCATTCATCTCCCTTGCGTATACGTATCAAATTATACGCCCCCCGTAGGTCTAATTTGGTAAAAATGGTGGCCCCCTTGAACCGATCAAATAGTTCAGCAATGAGGGGCAGGGGGTACCTATTTTTCACTGTGATGGCATTTAGACCACGGTAATCTATGCACGGGCGAAGGGAGCCATCTTTCTTCTCTACAAAGAAGAAGCCCGCGCCTGCGGGAGACGAGGATTTTCGTATGAATCCCCTTTCAAGATTCTCCTTAATATAATCAGACATCGCCTGAGTCTCGGGAAGGGAGAGAGGGTAAACCCTGCCCCGAGGTGGCGTAGCCCCTGGCAACAGATCTATGGCGCAGTCGTAAGATCTGTGTTCTGGCAGAGTTTCAGCTGCCTTTTTGGAAAAAACGTCTGCAAACCCTGCATATTGAGGGGGCAAGCCTTCCAGTTCCGGAGGCAACACTGGAGAGACGGCTGGCTGTACTGGTATCATACATATCTCCTGGCACTCCGGACTCCAACTAATGATCTCCCCCTGCCTCCAGTCTATAACTGGGGAATGCCGGCGAAGCCAGGGGAGACCTAACAATACCGCATCAGCTAAACCCTCTATAACGTGAAAGGAGAGCTGCTCGGTATGTAGTGCTCCGCTTTGTAGAAAAATAGGCGGAGTCTCAAAACGGATCCGTGAGTGGATTAGTGACCCGTCGACCACCGTTATGTCAATGGGGGTCTCAAGTGCCCTCATAGGAATGGCATGTTCCTGGGCGAATTTTTCTGAAATAAAGTTCCCCATGGCCCCAGAATCAACAAATGCCCTAATATTGACCCACCCATTCTCAAGCCTAAGGGCTACTGGGAACCGGATACGAGTAAGGGGCTTTAGCGTGCCCAGTAACCCCCCCCTTGATAGGTACTGGACAGACTCGTTTCCCGGTGGTTTAGAGCATTGAGGGGCAGTGTGCCCTGGTTGGTTACAACAGAAACAGACCACCCCCTTAGCTTTCCTTCTGCTGCCACCAGAAGGGAAAACTTGAGAGGTGTCCATGGGTTCCGTGGACCCCTCAACTGGCAGGGCAACAACGGGCTTAGAGACCCCCCCCTTGGGCCCTAGGTTATATTCAACCTCCCGTTCCACTCTTCTATCAGATAATTGTATATCAACACGTGTTGCCGTGTTGATAAGGGAGGCGAGAGAGGCAGACGGTTTCCTGCCTGCTAATTCGTCCTTTATGTGTGAGGACAAACCTTCCCGAAAAATAGCCAGTAAAACTTTGTCTGGCCAGTCCAGTTCGGAAGCTAAGGTTCAAAACCCGATGGCAAAATTAGCGACCGAGTTTTTCCCTTGTCGCAACCGCAAGAGCTGAGATGCATAGGTGGACTGGGGCACAGGGCCATGAAACACCAAACGAAGTGCTTCAAGCAGGGAGGTTAGTGTAGCCAACTCTGCCGCGCCCCGTTCCTTCAAGGGGTGACCCAGGTCAAAGCTCTTCCGGAAGCAGCGAAACTACAAAGGCCACCTTAGCTTTCTCTTCAGGGAAGAGGCTGGGACATGCCTCAATATATGTGGTGCACTGGTGAATAAATCCCCTACAACCGCTCGGATCACCTGCATACCGTTCCGGCGGTAAGAGAGGACACGGTGACGCTGCAGGAGTCGGCAGATTACACACTAGTTGAGCCATAGCCTGAACTAAAGTTTGTGACAGTGTGGAAATGTCACTGGAGGCAGCTGGTGGAGACTGCTGCAGCAGACGCTCTACTGTGGCTAGGCGGGTATTCAGGCTGCTCACCAGATTCGCCAAATGAGCATGGGAATCCATTATGCGGCGGGGCTCTGTCCTTAATGTACTGTTATGGTTTGCTGGGTTTATTAAAAAAAACTAACAAAAGAAACCCAAAGGAGCCCGCTGGGCTCTGGACCACAGAAGCGCCCTGGTGTGAACTGGGTCTGACAGTTAGACGTCACTGCCAGCCCTCTACACACCCTAGTTCGCTCTGTACAATCACAGCAGCCTGTGTAGGTCCAAGCAGCCGCACAAGGACTCAGTCTAGACAGCACTTTGGTGCTAGACTGTCCACAATAGCTAGTGTGCACACAGTGGCTTCCTGATGCACACCAAGCAGCTACCAACTAAAGTATTTTTCCTTTTTTAGGAAATAGAGTTCTACCTGAACTGCAATACTGCCTAACAAAGTTTCTAACTAGCTAGCTAGCTATCCTGAGCACACGCAGTGCATTTGTGAATTGACATTAAGGCAGCGGGCTGAGGAACCTCCCTCCTTATAAAGGGAAAGGGCGGTCCACTTTCGGCCAAGCCAGCTGCCCAAGGCGGAGGTGATTGGTTGATACAACTGTCAATCACAGCCTGACCACACCCGCCGGCTGCAAGAGGGTTTAACCCTTGATAAACCTGATTGCCGACACAAGGGTGAAGTGACAGGCGGCAATACGCTACCGCAGAGAGACGGGCTGCGACCCGACCCCTCGGCCGCAGTTGCCGCACAGTCCTAACACACACTCTCCAAGGTCTGGGACACATTAATGGCACCCCCTGGCCAAACTACTGCCACTGAGGGGCCTAGTGTCACCAGGAGGGACAAGTATAGGCGCATGTTGTGGGAGTACCTGGCCGATCCCAGCCCTGTCCTCTCCGATCCCTCTGCACCCTACATTTAGTGGGTCTCCAAGTTGGATTTGTGGCTGGAACTTGCGCTCTATGCATTGGAGGTCATTTCCTGCCTTGACACCAGCGTGCTATCAGAAAATCTCTTCAGCCCAGCCGGTGGCATCATCACGGATAAGCACAGCCAGCTGTCAGCTGACAGTTCTGACCGGCTGACGCTGATCAAAATGAACAGCCACTGGATAGACCCATAATTTTCAGGGCCAGCAGTGTCAAGCACCCTGACATGAAGTTTGATATGTGTTCTCACCCTCTACAATTCTTACTCCTCCTCATACTCTTCCACCATCAGCGTTGCACAGTTCTGCTCCTACTAGGTTCAATTCACACTAATGCCCCCAAACTCTTCTGGATAGAGGCTGAATCCACCCTGATTCCCCCAACTGTACTGGTTAGAAGCTCATTATAAGTCATGCCAAGTAAAACACTGGCACACATGGCTGACTTCATGTTAGGTTGCTTTTCAAGAGACAAAGGCATAGTTCACATCATGGAGAGCAAACAATAATGGATTTTTGCAATCCTCGACCCCCGGAATAAGTTAAAAATCTCATCGTTTGTTCTGGTACAGGAGAGGAAAAAAATTGCACAAATGATATGTAAATATGGAGGCAGACTTTGCAGCAAAAAAGGTGGCTACAGGCAGAGGCATGGACAGAGGTGATGTATAGCGAGAAAAGCAGTGTAGATGTGGAGGCGAGCTAAGCAGGAAAAATGGTGGCTAGAGACAGATGCATGTCCAGAGGCAGCAAGGCCAAAGATTTTCCATGTACTAATCATTCATGCAAAACTTGCCCATGTTGCCAGACTTATGCGAGATCTCTCCGTATCTTTGAGGAGTCCACCAAGAGGGTTAGCTTTGATGATGCATTACTGATTTTAACAATTCCGCTCCTGTGTGTGATGCAAGAATCCCTCATTCACATCAGGGATAACGCATTGTACGCTGAGTAGTCGGGCATAGGAGCAGAACCATTCCAGCAGAATAGTCAGTGCACACTCCTGTCCGCTTCACAGCATATATTGATGGAGGAAGAGGAGGATGATGAAGTGGCAGATGATTTCATTGTCACACAGGAGGCTAGCGGCACCCCATGGCCAAACTACCGCCACTGAGGTGCCTAGTGTCACCAGTTATGTGACAAATTTTGTGCGGTTTGCAAACTTTGCAAGTCTAAACTGAGTAGGGGCTCTGAAAAGAGCAACCTTACCACCTTTTGCATGCGCTGTCATTTGGAAGGAAAGCCCTGGGAGAGAGCAAACACAGGACAATCGTCTCCTGGCTTTGCCGACACTGCCTCTTCCCCTGTTTACAGTGCTGGTGCTGCAGTCCAGACCACCAGACTGGACACCTACACATCTGTCTCTGACACATTGGGGAGTTCACCCTCATCCGCCCTATTGACCTGTACCATCATGCGCCTCTTCCCAGCCACTCCCCATCTCCCAGGCGTTTCATTGCAGGCAGAAGTACAGCGCAAGCCACCCACATGCCCAAGCCTATAACGTCCTCATCTAAAAACTGCTGGCCCTGGAGATGTTGGCGTTTATGCTTCTGGATACCTAGGCCTTCCTTCACCAGATGGCAGTGTGACTGAACCACTTAGCTTTGGGGGGTACAGCATTAAAAACAGGTTTGACCATACATGGCCTGACTGAAGGAACAGCTGTCTCCCACTTAGCTTTGAGGGGTAGACCCTTAAAAATTGGATTCAGCGTACATAGCCTGACTAAATTTCTGTGTATACCACCTAGGTTTTGGGGGGTACACAACGTGGATATCTGGATTGAGCGTACATAGCCTGACTGAATTTCGGTGTCTCCCTCCTAGGTTTTGGGGGTACACACTCTGGATATCTGGATTGAGTGTACATAGCCTGACTGAATTTCAGTGTCTCCCACCTAGGTTTTGGGGGTACACACTCTGGATATCTGGATTGAGTGTACATAGCCTGACTGAATTTCGGTGTGCCCCACCTAGTTTTTGGGGGTACACACCCTGGATATCTGGATTGAGTGTCTATAGCCTGACTGAATTTCAGTGTCTCCCACCTAGGTTTTGGGGGTACACACCCTGGATATCTGGATTGAGCGTACATAGCCTGACTGAATTTCAGTGTCTCCCACCTAGGTTTTGGGGGTACACACCCTGGATATCTGGATTGAGCGTACACAGCCGGACCTAATTGCTCTGTATCCCTGTTTTGGGGTTACACATTGCCTGAAAAGCTGGTTTACACGTATATATAGCAAGAACTAACTTCTCTGTATTCTTGCTATTTTGTGGGGGGACACCCCTAATAAAAGCTCTTTGGAACGTATATAGCAAGAAATAACTGCTATGGATTCCTGCTATTTTGTGGGGGGAAACCCTAATAAAACCTGGTTGGAACATATATAGCAAGAAGTAACTGCTGTGGATTGCTGCTATTTTTTTGGGGGGACACCCCTAATAAAAGCTGCTTTTAAGGTATATAGCAAGAAGTAACTGCTGTGGATTCCTGCTATTTTGTGTGGGGACACCCCTAACAAAAGCTGGTCACCCCTAACAAAATCTTGATGGGACTTCTAGGACAGACAGAGTCCTGCAGTGATAGGCATCTTATTCTGTATTACTGTATGGACACAGAAGACTGTCAATCACTGAGTGTAGGCGGAGTAAGTAGGAATCTCACTGACCCTCCTAAGGGGGCATTCACACAGAGTTTTGTGATGCTGTTTTTGCCATAAAACTCATATGAAGAAACAGCACTGTAAAAACAGAATCCCATTGAGTTCAATGGGTTCCGTCTTACACGCGGCACATTGAAATCAATAAGTTAAAAAGCCTCCATGTGAATGCCCCCTAAGAGTTCAGATAAGATTTTGGCTGAGTCTCCAGCTTTTTTTGTTGCAGATTTTGCTACGTTTTTTTTTGAGCCATAGCCGAGAATGGCTACGATAGGAATGGGAGATAAATGTGAAGCTCTTATACTTCTCCCTTCTGCTCAATACACTCCTGACTTTTGCTCAAAAAAACAGCAAAATCTGCAATAAAACAGCTGCGTTTCCACGGCCTAACTGTGCTTTGTACAGTCCTATGAAAAAGTTTGGGCACCCCTATTAATCTTAATCATTTTTAGTTCTAAATATTTTGGTGTTTGCAGCAGCCATTTCAGTTTGATATATCTAATAACTGATGGACACAGTAATATTTCAGGATTGAAATGAGGTTTATTGTACTAACAGAAAATCTGCAATATGCATTAAACCAAAATTTGACTGGTGCAAAAGTATGGGCACCTCAACAGAAAAGTGGCATTAATATTTATTAGATCCTCCTTTTGCAAAGATAACAGCCTCTAGTCGCTTCCTGTAGCTTTTCATCAGTTCCTGGATCCTGGATGAAGGGATTTTGGACCATTCCTCTTTACAAAACAATTCAGGTTCAGTTAAGTTTGATGGTCGCCGAGCATGGACAGCCCGCTTCAAATCATCCCACAGATGTTCAATGATATTCAGGTCTGGGGACTGGGATGGCCATTCCAGAACATTGTAATTGTTCCTCTGCATGAATGCCTGAGTCAATTGGAGCGGTGTTTTGGATCATTGTCATGCTGAAATATCCATCCCCGGAGTAACTTCAACTTTGTCACTGATTCTTGGACATTATTCTCGAGAATCTGCTGATACTGAGTGGAATCCATGCGACCCTCAACTTTAACAAGATTCCCGGTGCCGGCATTGGCGCCACAGCCCCAAAGCATGATGGAACCTCCACCAAATTTTACAGTGGGTAGCAAGTGTTTTTCTTGGAATGCTGTTATTTTTTGGACACCATGCATAATGCCTTTTTGTATGACCAAACAACTCAATCTTTGTTTCATCAGTCCACAGGACCTTCTTCCAAAATGAAGCTGCCTTGTCCAAATGTGCTTTTACATACCTCAGGCGACTCTGTTTGTGGCGTGCTTGCAGAAACGGCTTCTTTCTCATCACTCTCCCATACAGCTTCTCCTTGTGCAAAGTGCGCTGTATTGTTGACCGATGCACAGTGACACCATCTGCAGCAAGATGATGCTGCAGCTCTTTGGAGGTGGTCTGTGGATTGTCCTTGACTGTTCTCACCATTCTTCTTCTCTGCCTTTCTTATATTTTTCTTGGCCTGCCACTTCTGGGCTTAACAAGAACTGTCCCTGTGGTCTTCCATTTCCTTACTATGTTCCTCACAGTGGAAATTGACAGGTTAAATCTCTGAGACAACTTTTTGTATCCTTCCCCTGAACAACTATGTTGAACAATCTTTGTTTTCAGATCATTTGAGAGTGGGCTGTCTATGCTCGGCGACCATCAAACTTAACTGAACTTGAATTGTTTTGTAAAGAGGAATGGTCCAAAATACCTTCATCCAGGATCCAGGAACTGATTCAAAGCTACAGGAAGCAACTAGAGGCTGTTATCTTTGCAAAAGGAGGATCTACTAAATTTTAATGTCACTTTTCTGTTGAGGTGCCCATACTTTTACACCGGTCAAATTTTGGTTTAATACATATTGCACATTTTCTGTTAGTACAATAAACCTCATTTCAATCCAGAAATATTACTGTGTCCATCAGTTATTAGATATATCAAACTGAAATGGCTGTTGCAAACACCAAAATATTTAGAACTAAAAATGATTAAGATTAATAGGGGTGCCCAAACTTTTTCATAGGACTGTATATCTTGCACTGTTATCTCAGCTCCCAAAATGCATTGCTAAGGAAGAGTAGTGGTCATTTGCCAAACTGAAATTCAGATTGTTAGGGAAATGTGCCACTGGCCATACCCTAAATACAAATGAATGGCTAACCTTGCAGGTTGGGTCTGCGCTCTGGCTCATGTGGTAAGGGGTTTATCACTTATCGGATAAATGTTCAGACATTGGTTTCATCTTAATATTGTAAATGGACTTGTGTTTGATATGAATGAACTAATGCATTCTCCAGCTGAGCACTGCCTACAATTCCTACAATTTTCATGTATTGTATATTTATGAAACTTTTTATTTTAGATCTTTCAACTTACATTGTGAGTTTCACATATCTGCTGGGAAATAAAAGTCACGTAAAGTAAGATCTCCTGTATGTCACACGCTTTTCATTAATATTCAAGGCATAAGGGCCAACGTTTACAAGGCTATTCTATCATTGACTGTCAATCAAGCTGTGAAAATGGGTTTTGTATATGTTAACCAGAACATTTCTGACATATTAATATATCCTTGCCTCACCTATCAGACACTGATAATGTTTAGGTATGCAGTTTATTTGATGCTAGTTTTTTTTTTTTTTTTACCTAAGCTAGCGATGTCTATGGAGTATGAATTTTCTATGCTGAAATATGATAAACCCTTCCAATGCAGTCATATGTGAGGAGGGGGCACATAATGACTGAGTGGTGAGTCATCAACTTTGGACAGCATGTGATTTCGATAACAACTTCCAAGCTGTTGTGCATGTCACCAACATTAAATAATGATCACAACTTAGAAAACCTAGAAAAATACTCACTATGTCAAGAATGAATAGGAAGCAGCAGACGTGCAAAGTAACAATTAGCCAGCTTTTAGCCTTTGTCCGCTCGACATCTCAACTTGGAAGCACTTATGTCATCATTTAAGCAGATGAATAGTGAGAGAAGATATTTTGGTCATTCACTACCGTCCAATAATGTATACATGCCAGACTTACATGTCAGGAGCTGTTCACGCTACCCATCAAGTTAGACTCACCTTAACGTCTTTCTGTTGTGACTTTTCAGGATAAGCTGCAATGTGTGTACATAAGAAGTAACACTGTATCTGTCCATTACATGACTTGATATCGTAATTGCTTAGCAGTTTTCCCTTCTGTAAGCTCTATCTGTAGTTCTCATTGAAATGGTGGGTAGAGACTAGCTGACAAACACAGCTCATTGGAGTAGAGGAGAATCTGTTCCCTGTCTCCCACTAACCCATAACCAGCCCCAGAATAATGCAGGATGCATGCAGAGAAGAACTGGCCTTTACTGATATGCGTAAAGTACTTAGTAAGTTTATATAACAGTCCATTAAAGGGAACTTTATGGTGAATAAGTGCCCTAAATACCCTAATTCTAACTATGTTGATGGCCACATTAAAAAAAACAAACAAAAAAAACCCCCTTTATATTTACCTACCTATGAGCCCAAAAATCTCATCCAACTCATCTCTGGAGCTTTCAGCACCTGCGCAGATCTGCGCAGTGCATGTGAACTGCACCCAAACTGTAATACTCTAGCTTTAGGGAGAGCTGTGCAGATGCCTGGAGTACAGGAGCTGATGACCACAGAAAGCATTAGCATAGGGCAATTTAGGATGCTAAACCACTGGTCCATAGTGACCTATGGGGAGTTTAGTGCCCTAAATAACCCTGTCAGGTTTCCTATAACTGCTTGTAGTCTCTGTTTGTGTGTCTCTCCAAAATTTCACACTCCTTCCGTCTCCATAGGCTTCTATAGACGTATGTAATCCGAGTCATGTGACCTGCAGTTTGTCTTGAAACAGATATAACACAGATTTCAGGTTTAAAACCAGTTTAGCAGTGGAGGGTGGCGGGTGTCTGAAATTGTCCTTTATTAAACTGTCTATGGATTAGATCACCGATTTAGCTATTTTCGGGGCTCCTACAAAAGTGAATGGAGACAGCACTAAACCCCCGGCGACCTATCCAATCAAAGTGGATGTTTCACTATGTGTGGTGAGGGCGGCGATCTCCATTCTGGAAATAAATGCAGGTTTAGTGATTATATCATAAAGGGCTAAAATGGGACCTTTTCTTTAGGACAATATAGTAAGTTTCATATGACACATTAAGATATCAATATGAGCTAATGCAAAGAGCAAATTAAGGCCTTAATAATCTGATCAAGTCAACCTTGATAAATCTGTATCTTAAAATGAATACCACTATCTGAGAAATAATTCTTTTCAGTAATAGAAATAGACCAAAAAACTCAGCTCTGCAACATATAGATTTCAACACTAACCCCAGCATCTACGAAATTATTAATCCCTCTGATAGAAAATGGATTATATTCCCAGACCATGTAGAGTCTATAGATAAATTGTTATGAATCCTTACAGGCATTTTCCTGAAGAACACGTGCTTCTAATTTGATAGTAATATTTGTTCTTATCATTGTTCATACAGGGCATATCATCAATACGCCAAACTGTTATACCCCCATGCAGTACTGCTAGTGTTGTGTAGGGCAGTCATGCCAAAAAGGAAACTACTAGACGCTGTGTAAGACTGGAAGCAAAACTTATCTTCATTGTAGATGACAAAAGAGCTATAAGAACCTACATGATATTGCACATATAGTCAACAATCCTAAGCACCCAAGACACACTTCCTTGAGCTATTGGGTGTCACTCTTTCTCAGACAGACCACACTTTCCCAGTCTCACAGACTAGATCTACAACTCTTACTACTCCTCAGAATGATGTGGACCTGCCATACTGAACAGACTCCACATTGGCAAAGTCTGCTCTAGAGGACCTTTCACCACCTGGGGCACATGTGGTTTTATACACCGCGAGAAAGCCGACAGTGCGCTGAATTCAGCACACTGTTGGCTTTCACCATCTGTGCCCCAGATGAAGAGCTATCAGTGCCGGTACCGTAACTTTTCACCGTCAGATGGGCGTCCCTGATAATCAGTCAGGAACACCCTTCCTCATAGTAGCGCCAATAGCGCTGTACTGTGAGAGCGGGGAAGAACGTTCCTATAGGCGCTGCTGTGAGGAAGGGGGTTCCTGACTGATTGTCAGGAATCCCCTTCTGACGGTGGAGAGCTATGGTACCAGCACCGATAGCTCTTCACCTGGGGCACAGATCATGAAAGCCGACAGTGCGCAGAATTCAGTAAATTGTCGGCTTTCTAGTGGTATATAAAACCGCATGTGCCCCAGGTGGTGAAAGGTCCTCTTTAAATAGCGTGCCTTAGCCCCAGTGTAACTGAAGCGTAATGAGACAGTCAATGTGAGGTCACACTATTGGATGTCTCCAAGAACTTCCCCTTGGCACAAATCAATATTCTTCCCTCACCCAGCTACAATCAATATTCTTTCCTAAGCCATTGCCTCTACACATCATATGAAGAAAGTCATCGCAAATCAGAATAGCATTGAAGAAATAAAGGGGCGCTAACCTTTCTTGGGCAGAAACTCCGCATATATAGTGGTTTACAAATCCCCCACCTAAGGTTGCTTACTAAGCAGGTTAACCCTTCACCTTACAGACTATCTAAGGTCTTGATGATGTGTCTTCGGACTGTACTGTGGTATTCTGGTATATGAAAAAAAAAGTTGCAAAGTAGAATTTGGTAGCTTTTTGAGCTCATGTGCATGAAACTGTGTGACATTTTGCATTTTTACATTACTCCATTTCTGAAAAGAAGGTGAGAAAATGTGCATGGTTAGTCTGTCTAGCTGTCTGCCCTCTAGGTTTATCAACTGCAACTTTTTAAAACGTTGCAAAAATTGTTGCAATCTCATTCCACTGAGTGTGTGGCATAGAAAATGGAGCGATATCTCAGAGCATAAGTGTTAAATGTATAAATGTGCCAAGTTTATAAAACAACATGCTATACTGAATAAATCTGGAGCAAATGAAACCAATGGAGACTTCGGAAATTCCCCTTTTGTTCCTGATCTTGTTGAATCCTATTTTGTTTCATTCAATTAAAACAGGACGTAGTAGCGTTGTATTCTTGACTATGTTGGATTTTCACTTTGAAATAAATGGGATAACCTTTATATACAGTATTTTGGCACATTTATTAAACTCGTAGTCTATTGAGCAGGGTGACTGATGGTACAATTAAGGCTGGAGTCATATAGTTTTTTCGGAGCAGTTTTTCTGCAGTTTTTTTTTTTGAGTCAAAGCCAGAAGTAGATTCCAAAAGATTGGGAAATATAAAAAATGGACTTTCTCCTTCCTGCTGGATCTAGTTTTGGCTTTGTTGCAATAACTTCTACAAAAATCATGTGCGTGACACCAATTCATCTTACCATTAACCAATGTCCTATTATATAATAATAATATACTTGTAATAACTGCAATAAGAGAATATGTCAGGTACAAATCCATTGGGGGATTTCTTGGAGGCTCTGCAGCAGCTACGCCTTTAGGTGATATAAGGCAGAAGTTCCAATTAAAAGCCTGCTAACTGGAAGAAAACATAAGCTGTCCTCAATAAACACATCCAACAGAAGTCATATTAATAATCAATTAGACGCAAGAGCCACCTGACACTGGCTGCTTGAAGGCGTTACCATCTGCCAATGGCGTTTTATTCTCCCAATAAAACTGCCACCAGTTAAGTACATTCTTGTTGTTCAATTTTCCCGTCAAACACTGGAAGGCAGACAAGATGCTTTTCCTACATAAAATGAATCTTTACGGAGAATATACAATTCATTCTTTTTACGAAGCATCACATAATCTTTGTTTAAACAAAGTGTTTCTAGAAATATATCAGTCTAACTACTAGAGCTGCACATTGGTTTATATGTGTGTTACTATGGACCTGTTGATTCTGTATAGTGAATTTTATGTAATGTTGAGATAATTATTGTCTTTTGGTCAATTTAGAGTGATTTTAGTTTACAGAATGGTCAACAGACGGAACATATTAAAATAGCAGTATAAATAATGGTTGGTAATGGCGTTTGGTACTGGTTTCTGTGTTGGCAAACTACATTATAAGACAATGGGTTCCAATAAGATTCATTGGAATCCATTACAAATAGCTCTGTAATAGAACAAAAAGTCATGATGCTAATGTAAATACCTTACAAGGGACTTATTAATTCTACATACACTATGGTATAATAGCCTGCATGGCGGAAAACTGAGTGATACCAGTGTGCCCTTTATATGCTGTCCTGTGGTGCCTCCATTATAAAGCATCCAATGGAGCATACCATTTTTTTTTCATTAAAATATACATAAAGGCTATTCATCTCCTACCTTTAGATGTCTTCTTGCTGTTTGGTATATAATCCAGTTTTCGTCAGTATGCAAATGAGTTCTCTCGCAGCACTGGGGGCGGGCCCCAGCGCTCAAACAACACTGGGAGTGTCCCCAATGCTGTGAGAGAACTCTCCTGCGCCGCCTCCATCATCTTCTGGAACATCCTCTTCATGCATCTTCTTCCGGCGCAGGCAGTGAAACTTGTAGGCCACAAGAAAAATGTGTAAGCGGCCATTTTCTTGTGGCCTGTGGGCATGCGCAGTCGGCTCTGCCCGAGGCCTACAAATTTCACCACCTGCACTGGAAGAAGACGCATGAAGAGGATGTTCCAGAAGAAGATGGAGGTGGCGCTGAAGAGTTCTCTCGCAGCATTGGGGATACCCCCAGTGCTGTTTGAGCGCTGGGGACCGCGCCCAGTGCTGTCAGAGAACTTGTTTGTATATCGACGGAAAACTTAATTTTGACTGAACGGTGGCCTGGAGAAGACAACTAAAGGTAGGAGAAGAATAGCCTTTCCTAAGGCTATTCCAACGTGACAAAAACATTTTTTTAATGGTAAAATCCCTTTAAGTGGACACTTGGTTATACATTGAACCAGTATGCTTTATTTGTATATGACAGAATAACTATTAGCCCATCCTGAATTTTTTAAAGTGCATTTTTTGCTAAATGCCATAAGTTTACCAGATATGGCTTTAACAGATTCAAGTTTTTCATGGCTAGTTTTGCTGGGAGACATCTACCAATTGACTCAAGTCACTTGGTCGAACGAGCATGGATCATAAGGAGAAAAGATAGCTTGACTTTCAATGGTTGTCAAGCCTCAGGGCTTACTATGAATAGCTATCCATGATCTTACTTAATTCTTGCAACCAGGAGGCCCTTGAGGCACAGTGATCCAAATTAACACTGTGAGAAATGAACTACAGTTTCTGCAAATGTTCTTGGTCTGTTTCTTGCAAGATTCATAGAAGAGTGCCTACTTCATATAAGAGCTAATCTCCCTCCTCCAAATCTAGCCATGTACACATAATATCAGACAATTGTGTCGCAAACACAATTTTTCAACCAGTAAATTTGTTGGAATTGTTATTTCATCCTTAAATCTGGCAAGTTACCTGACATCTTTTTTATTTAAATTACCTTCCGAGCCTTGGCACACTGCATTAATAAGAAGCGAGTTACGGTATTCATATTCATTAGTGTTCTCTCCTTTGTGTTGTTAATAGTATTGAAAAGAGTCTACAAGGAAGAACCATTAAGCTGCTCTCAAATCTGGATGTTTGATCTTCTGCATGACTTCAAAAGTTAGGGAAAAAAATCGAGAATGGCTCTTTTGAAAGTCAAATGTGCATGCATTTTTTAGTTTGCCAAGTGTTAATTGGTGCCTGCTCTAAGCCCTGGTACAAATGCAATTCTAAGTCAATTAGCTGGCAATCAGGAACCCTTGCTTCTTGACAAAGTGTACTAGTGTGTTATAAAGTATTAAAGGAACAATCATTACCACCTCATATAAGTCTTTACATCCTCGTCTTCTTAAGACGCACTCACCAGCCACCTGGGCCGCACTGACACCGCAGTCACAGCCTCGCTGACTAATTATCACACTAAAGGAAAATCTTTATCATTTCTTATTTCATTATCAAAGAGTTTGGTTGGCGGATTCTGAGCTGTCCCTGCAGTGCAAATCTGGGACGCCTTCATTTGAACAAGGTTCTTTAAGCTTTGCACCTGTAACGTGCACACTGGAGAATTAAGACGGAAAACAAATAGGAAACATTCATACATTAATTTCTTCTTCAAGTCAATTTGGCATCTAGACTGCAGTTATTTATCATGTAGTCATTCATTATGGTTCTGTTCTGAAAAGATAAGTAAAAGTCTAGAATAAACTGCACAAGTTATGCTTGTTCCAATGATGTGTTCAGGGATTATTGTGAGTTGACTGAGACACATTTTGAGGCGGTGTATGAATGACTTAATGTAAATGTTAATGTAGAGTAAATGTCTAAAGGATATGGGCTTCATCACTTTATCACTTTATCATCACTGCACATACTGCAAAGTAGAATGCTTAAAAAATAAAGTGTGTTAATAGTTTATTTTTGTTAATTAAAAAAAAATTAAGTGAAATCTAAATAAGATCAATATTTGGTGTGACCACCCTTTACCTTCAAAACAGTATCAGATCTCATGATGTAATCCCAGACAGACTCGAAGATGTTAAGCTATTGGCTATTGGGGAACCATATCTCATCATGTCTAAAGCAAAGGGTGGCCACAGGAAATATTGATGTGAATTAGACATCTATTTTCTCCATTGACTTCTATTCTTCAATGCATTTTAAGGCTGGGGCCCCACGGACCGGAAACGCCGCGATTTGTCCGCAGCGGAGATGCTGCGGGAAAAATCACAGCGTTGTACTGTGCAGGCAAAGTGGATGGGATTCATGCGAATCCCATCCCCACTTTGCGGAAAAGATTGCAGCACAGACACGCTGCGATTTGCAAAGCCGTTGTGGCTTTGCAAATCGCAGCATGTCAATTATATCTATGGAAACACCGGCGGCTTTCACGTAGATATAATGTTAAGAGAAAATCCGCAGAAGAAAACTCTGAAATTTATCTTAAAAGAGTTGCGGAAAGAACCGCAATGCGTTCACGCAGCGGTTTTTCCCACAGCGCTTTAATGCTGCGGATACGGCCCGTGGGGCCTTAGCCTAAAGGAGCCTTCACACGGAGTTTACACTCTGCTCATTCTGCTCATTCTGAACGTAAACTAATTCGAAAAAACCAGATCCCATTGACTTGAATGGGTGCCGGCTTACGCACGCTCCCCATTGAAATAAATGGGAGGCTTTTTTTTACCTATTGCTTTCAATGGGGAGCGCGCGTATGCCGGCACCCATTCAAGTCAATGGGGTCTGAACGAGTTTTACATTCAGAATGAGCGAGCGTAAACTCTGTGTGCAGACTCCCTTACTTTACAGCATTTTTTTTTATCATATATGCCTAAAACTTTTGATGTCTGTCCCTGAATGCATCCTTTTCTATGAGCAGTAACTAAATGTCTATAGTGCATGTGAACATACTGACAGCAGATTCTGTGCAGGTGCTGGATGTGTTTAGGCACTGTTCAGAGTGTGTTCAGCACCTGCAGCTGCTGACAGCTATGGAAGCGTCCACTCAAGTAAGGGGGTATTCACCCTTGCATCCCTGTGCACCCTGCTTCAATCCACCGGGTCTCTGTCTTATTCCCCGGGGAAACTGAATAGGGGACGACTTCCCGGCGGTCAGTTTTAAAACCTATTCATTTCAATGGGTTTTAAGAGCAAACCATCAGTGTGTCTGTATGCAGCCGTATGCAACGGTATGAAACCATTTTTTTTACGCCAGACACAAAATCCTGCATGTCCGATGTTATATCTAGCTAAAAAAACGGTTTCCCCACAGAGAGGCTGCATACGGTCACAAGCGTCAAATGAATGGGTTTTAAAACTGATCACCAGGAATCCATCCCCTATACAGTTTTCCCGGGGAATAGGATGGAGACCCGCCGGATTGACACAGGGCGCACAGGAGCTCATGTGTGAAAATGCCCCCATACGTTATGTGACCACTAGCATCTTGAAACCTATGGATGTAGACACTGAAACCTTCCAATATTTAAGGCTAAAATATAATGATATGTACAGATTTACTATAGATGGAACATGTAACAGTTTACAGCCTTTTGGAAAATATTATTATAATGTAGCCAAGTCATTTTTTTATATTGTTGGGTGTAGAAAATGAGTATCAGAAGCTGCCAAGTCAAAGTAAAAGTAATAATCTGTTATAAACTAAAATATTTATGACAGCCCAAGTAGGCTTTTTATATTGGTCATTTGTAATAGGTGAGGAAATTATCGACCACATTAGATAAACATTTCTACTTATCTCCATGGGACCATAAAAAGCGTATTACAAAGTGCCTATAACATTCGCATCAGAAAACATGTCACAAGAAGGAGCCTGCTTCTTTCATTCTCACCACATAATACTTTTCTATAACAGGTGAACATGTCCCTGTATGTGGGGAAATAGATAAGATCAGGCTACAGAAGAGATTAACATTACAGCTGTTGTGAAGATGACCTGCTACATAAAATGTATTAAGGATCAGCAACTATATTAGAAATAAAAAAAACCCCTCTATATAGCAGTAAGCTGCTGGTGGATATTTTTCTTACATTTTCATCTAATCCATGCTCTTAGATAAGAGATTTAGCCTATTTTTATGAACAGAAAAGACTTTTCATTTTATTCTAACAAGCAGAAACTAAGATATCATCATCAGAATGAGTGCGACAACGGTAAACCAAATGGAGAAACAGCTTATGTACAGACATAAACCTTACAAACAAGGTAAAATTATATTAATGACTATCTAACCTACTCTGCTTATTCCTCCTTCTACTTCAAAGAGTACATAAGAAAAGTATATCACTTTGAAGTGGATCAAAGTTTGTCATGAGGCTTGGGAATTTCACTTGGTAGAGAGGCAGCATTTCTACTTGTCATTTTAACCCATATGTATTTGGGAATGCAGATCTAAAAGGTGATTCTGTTTAACTGTGATCAGGGGTGTAGCTTTAGGGGTGCAGTCACTACTGGGCCGTGAAACAAGAGGGGGCTACAAAGGTCCTTGTGCTACATACAATATACCACTATTCTAAATAGCTCAAAGTCAGCAGGAGCCCATTTACAGGTTTTCTAAGACTTTGATTATTGTCCAGCCCCATCATTTGAGCTTTTACCAAATAACAAACTTACCATACTGATTCTCCACTCTGGCTTTGATGTTTTGACATAGTCATATGACCACTGAAGCCAATCACTATAGCGGTGACCTCAAGGGTCTCAAAAGTTTTAAGGAGCTATTTTTCATGTTGATGACCTACCCATGGAATAGGTCATTAAAAGTCGATTGGTGACGGTCTGACATCTGGACCCTGCAGCAATAATCAATTGTAGCTACCTCTGCGTGCCAGAAGCTATAGAGATGTATGTTGCCTCATACAGATCTGCTTCTATTCAAGCAGGCACAGAGATGTAGCCCAGTCCACTATAGCAGTGGTGCCAGGGTACTAGAGTTTTGCATTTGTTACTTGAGCAGAACTTGATATCTCTATAAATTTTGGAGAAAAGATGGAGCTGAATTAGTAGATTGGTGCAGATTTTATGGTCAGACCCCCACCTTTCAAATACTGATGAGCAATTCTGAGGATAGGTTATCAGTATAAAAACACCTGGGGTGTGAAGAAATAAGTGCAACTGTCATAAGTAATCACATCATATACGAATGACTATCTATCTATCTATCTATCTATCTATCTATCTATCTATCTATCTATCTATCTATCTATCTATCTATCATCTCTATCGTCTATCTATCTATATCTATTATCTATCTATCTATCTATCTATCTATCTATCTCCTATCTATCTATCTATCTATCTATCTATCTATCTATCTATCTATCATCTATCTTCTATCTATCTATCTATCTATCTATCTATCTATCTATCTATCTATCTATCTTCTATCTATTTGTTTAATACAATAGAATAACCAAGGATCAGCACAACCCAGACACTTGTAAACAGATTCCCCAGAATTGTTATATTATGGGGATACAGTGATTTACTAAACTTTAAGCTAGAAGTTTACTCTGGCACTTACTTCAGCCACTGGGATTCCTTCAGGTGGACGGCACTGCAAAAGAACTTCTTGTTCCAAAGATACCTCTTTTCCCAGAGGCTCCTGCTCAAAGGTCTTTCTTAAATCTAGAAAGAAGAAGAATGAAGAAGAATTTATGGTTAATGTTCAGTTCTATCATATCAGCTGTATTTATTAAGACTTAGAAAGCTCACATTAAAGTAACAAACACGCATTATTTATCATCCTTAAAGGGATTCTATCATCGGGAAAACCATTTTTCACTAACACCACGTCGGAATATCCTTTAGAAAAGCTATTCTTTCTTTACCTTTATTTTTCTGTTGCGCCACCGTTTTGGAGAACTTTCATTTTTCTTCTTTATTCAAATGAGTCTTCAGAAAGCACAAGGGGCGTCCCCTGTGCTCAAAGAAAACACTCTTTTGAAAATACAGCGACACTTCTCTCTTTTTGTGCTGATGCCTTTCCTCAGTGTCAGCACCCACCAAGTCTCTGTTCGGGATTCAAGTCTCGCACATGCTCATTCGGCTCAGCCATTTCACGTTGGACAAAGCTGTCTGTGCATGTCCAGTTGGTCATTTTCATGTAGTGGAACAGAAAAATAAAGGCAGGAGAATAGCTGTTCTAAAGGGTATTCTGATGTGATGTTAGTGAAAAGAGGTTTCCCAATGATAGGATCCCTTTAAGATAATAATACTAATAAATAATTAGAGATATTTCCTTACAAAAGGATGTTTTTAACCTTAATATTAAGTGGTTGTCTTATCTGGGCATTACCATAAGAGAATAAAGCTACTCTGGGGTCATCAGATTTAACATGGAGGCCAATACATTAGTAACAGCCGTGGTGAGTCTTCCGAAGATGAAGTTCTTTGCAATGACTTGGGTGGACAATTATTGCTTTAGGATAGATTGTATCCTATACATAATAAATGAAGTATAAAACTAAGGGTCTATTGACATTTAGATTTTTTGTTTCCTTGCAGTGGTTTACTGACTTTTTACTTTTTAGGAAAGTGTACCAACCTACGCTTTTCTGTATAGTAGAAAAATGGAAAGCTGATGCATACTGGGCCAGCATATGCCAAAAGGACAGTCTTTTGGCATACGTTGGGTGCATGGAGGCTTGGAGATACATCCAGCTTTCCTGTAGCATACATTGAATATAAAGTAAAAACAAAATGTGAATAGAATGCGAGAAAAATGCTATAAAGTAAGTACATTTTTCACTCTAGAAAACTGTCTTTATTAAAATGCACATGAGTTATAGCCAGTTTACATCATTTTTTATCATTTCCAAACACTGTCAAAGCCCATATGCTTTGAACAGAGAGTTCAATTATAAGCTGGGAAGCTGAACTATAGAGGATGTCAGACACAAGTTAAATGTCAATGTTGATAGTTTACATTAAACAAAAAGTCAAATGCCACAATAGAGCATTTCTTATTGAATTCTCCATGGATGGTTGGCCAATAGATATATGTAACCGGTGATATGCAGACAGTAGAAGAAATCTTAAAGGATCCATATCCTAAGTGAGGCTGAAAACTTGCAAAACATAAAGACTCTTTATACAATTGTATGCATTGATTATATAAGTGAAACGAAATGGCAGACAAGGACTGGGCAGTGGGATCAAAATAATCCAGGCGCAAAAGCTCAGTCTTTTCAGATAAGAGCTTGGTTGATATTGACATTCAGCGCAAAACTGCAAAGGCAGAACAAAGTTCTTTTTGTGGCGTATCCTACTATCTGATCTGTATATGAGAGGACAGCAGAAAAGTGATGCTTCCAATAGCGTGACTCTACATAGACCGGTAATCCATGCTTCAGATATGATTTATTATATTCACAAAACAGACTTTTACTTATAAGCTTCGAGATATAGGTTGCAATCTCATATTTACTCTTTATTGATGATAAGTAATTGTTCCTTTACCATTAGAATCTATGTTAAAGAGGACTTGTCTCTCCTGCCATGTCTGTTTGAATAAATACACAATCTGTATTTCTAACACAATAACAATGCTGGTCATCATTTCATTCCACTCTACAATATGGTGTACCTCTGTTAATCTTCCTGGAAATCCATTAATACATTGCTAACACACTCTGAAACTGTCTAACTAATTCTAACAGATAGTGTAGATACACACCCAATTGAAAGTTAAAAATTAATACCTAATTGTCAATTTATTCATATATATCTATTAGGAACAACATAAAGCAGATACCTAAGAAAAGCTGTCCCAATATTGCTACTTTATAGGGAACGCAAGTATTCACTAAAATAATTTAACATAAGGATACGTAACAGAAATGTGCATTTCTATGTAGCCACTGTGTAAAGTTACCAGATGGCTCTCATTTAGAAGCTACATGCTGGAATTCCACCAGTTTCTTTCCATATGTAAGTATAAAGGTTAGTAGTAGCCGTAATGAACTATTTATTAGATTTGCATTAGAGACGTCTGTTTATTTAACTGCCATCTGCGGGTCATTGATTTACACAGGAAAGGAATAACCTTTTGACCCACTACTGGCATTCATATTTTAGCTAAGTCATACCTTCTCAGATGTTACCATTGCAGTCATTATGAACACATGGTATTGCGATCAATGAAATGTAATATCCTTTCTTGTCTGGAGTTTTGATGGTTTACTGGTACATGTAATGTGACCATTTATCTCTTATACATGTGATACCAATGATCTCTTTGTGTAGCTCACTGGGAACTGTAAAGGACATTTGTGTTTATGACTATACAATTCAGTAACCTCATGTACAATGACATATTTGTGTAGCATGCTGATTTTGATGAAAGGTTGTAGATAGGTTATACTGCTTGTAAACAGGAACACATGTGATATTCATTTTGTAGCCTTAAATGGATTGGGTCGTTCATGTATATGCAGATAATACAGACTACCTTCTCTCCCTCCCTGTCACATCAGCAAAGTATGCCTAGACCACTGACCCATAGAAGTTAGTGGGAACTCTGTTGACTACAGGATCCTATGGTCTGGAAGGCTGCTGTACAGCATATCTCTGAATATTATTAAAAACAGTTCAGTCAAAATGGCAGCTCCCATAAAAATTTCCAAAATTTATGAAAAAAATAAATAAATCTACAATCAGAAAAGCAGAACACATGTTCCTGATTTGTAGAGTGATACTTCTATAAAAGTCATATGTTCCTGACCTATAGAGTGATACCTCTATGAAGGGCATATGTTCCTAGCATGTAAAGTGATAGCTCTATAAAGATTTTACGCTCCTAGTATGTAGAATGATACCGCTATAACGAACATATTTTCCTAACCGGTAAGGTGATACTGCTATAACAAACATATTTTCCTAGCCTGTAAGGTGATACCTCTATAAAGGACATATTTTCCTGGTATGTAGAATGTTACATCTATAAAGTACATACTTTCCAGCCTTATAGAGTGATATATCTATAAGGGATGTATGTATTCCTTGCATGGAGAGTGAGACCGCTTTAAGGGCCAAATGTTCCTGGTATGTAGAATGATACCTCTATATAGGACATATGAAATGTTCCTGTTATGTAGAGAGATACGTCTATGCGGCACTTATAGTCCTAAATTGTTAAATAGCATTTTAAATAATGCTGATGAAGTCTCCCTTGGGGTTAAAAGTGTCTAGAGAGGTATTTCATGGCATGTGGCTGACCTCCTATTAAATAAATATAAGCATCTTCTGCGGCAGACACATTCTTCACACATTCAAATTACTCCTCGGTTAATTCTATTACATGCTCAATGAACAGAAATGTTCAATACGTTTTTTCTGTTTTAATGGACTATAGTCCTAGAGTGCCGGCTCTCTGGAGGATGAAATCAGTTTTTTTCAATCCTACACAACAATAGAAAAGAAAAGTTTTAATGCCTATAGTAAAGCGAGCTAATTATATCATCAAGCCAAAATGTGGAATGTACAGAGAGGCAACAAGCCTACAGGTAAAAAACAAAGAACATCAGTGACTGTACAGAGAAGCCACAAGTCTACGAATAAAAAAACAAATAACCTCAGTGACTGTACAGAGAGGCCACAAGTCTTCAGGTAAAAAACAAAGAACTCAGTGACTGTACAGAGAGACCAGAAGATTCTAGAAGTAAAAAACAAAGAACCTCGGTGACTGTACAGAGAGGCCACAAGTCTACAAGTAAAAAAAAAAAAAAAGAACCCCAGTGACTGTACAGAGAGGCCACAAGTCTACAAGGAAAAACAAAGAACCTCGGTGACTGTACGATGCAAAAAAACCTAGCATATGCGCCTTATACTACATTTATTACTTGTCTTAAACTCATTTTGCTCCTTGTCTGAAAAGGGGTCTGTCTTAGTGGAAGGGATGTGGCTTAAAGAGGAAGAGGGTATGGCTTAAAGGAGATGTCCAGGAAAAACATTTTTTTCTCTGGAAGTCAGGTAAGGTGAAAAGTAAAAGTAAAACATTCCTACCCGTCCCTGGTGCTCCAGCCCACTGTTTTGGACCTGTGGAGCCCCAAGGCTTGCTTCTGGCAGAAGTCCCCACTGCACGTGACCGTTGAGGCCAAACAGTGGCTTAAGGATAGGACCTGTGACGTCACTCATATACATCACCTGTGATGTCCCATGTTCTGTCCTTAGGCCACTGATTGGCCTCAATGGTCACGTGCAGTTTGGACTTCTGCCAGAACAAGCCCAGGGCACTATGGGACCAGACAGAGATATTCATATTTACATGCTTATAAAGGTCTATGTTATTGTAATTGAGATGTAAAAGACCATATATGACCTACTATATAGAATAACATGCTGCAGTTCCAATCTTGCCTCCCAAGTACCATTTGTATTACTGGTATGTGGCAGAAGGCTCTACTAGGCACCCTGGCCTGTATGTAAGTGCTACCTGTGCACCCCCTGTTACCAAGTCCCTGCTGAAGCTTAAACATATGCACATTTTATATTAATGAATAACTTAATAGGAAAACTGTGTGAGTTGCTTTTTATTACGGCAGCAGCTTTGCGTCAATGAGACTTGTTTTCATGTATTAAAATCTCTCCAACTCTTCAGACTGTTACAAGCATTTACACAAAGGGACAGTGTAGTGTAGATACCAGCAAGGCTGGACAATAGCAATGCAAATGAGAGCATTATGAATTCAGACAAAAGACAGAAAGCTGCAGAAATAATGTTCCTTAAGCTCTTGTAAGAGGAGATATGTACTCCGGATTGAATAAGTATTTTCTTTTGTAAATTCGAAAACAAAAAGATAACTGTGAATATATCAAATATTGCCACTTTTCATATTAAAATAAAGAATTGGATTAGGAAGGATTTCTATTATAAAAGTGCCACAAAAAGCTTCTCCACACTATTCTCTATGGGAAAAATGAAGGTGAACAATGCAGAATTGATATAAGCAATGTGTCTTGTACATGTCCTGACTGCGACAGACTCTAGCAAGCTTGCCACTTGTCTCTGCATTCTAGTTACTTTTACTTACTGGTTGTTTCCTAGTTAGTTTTACTGATTGTATATTGAATCCCCTGATATACAGTATTCCGGAGCATCTTTTTATATGCTATTCCCCTGTTATACCTCCTAAATATTTGTGAATAAATTGACAACAGGGTCATTTCCATCCCTTCACAATTGGACACTGGTAGTACTTTATTGGGCAATGTCAGGGCCATATGGACACCCACCCAATTGTCCATTTATTAATATATTTCCTAGAAGAGTAACCTGAGGAATGGCACAATGCAGAATTCAAAAGAAAGATGTTCTAAAATAGACATATCCTGAGATCTGAGAGGTCCTATTATTTTTTAGATCACATGATCATGACCTACAGGGTCAGCGTAGTGAAGCATTGACAGAAATTATCATTATCATGTAATTTCAGTTTTCTTTAGTTTTGGGCTTGTATGTGCCTACACACATAGTATGCAGAGTGGGCTGAGGAGCTAATACAAAGTTTATTTGTGACTGTAACGCTTGCATACTTTTAGGCAGGGTTCACACTGCCATTGAATTCCTTTATGAAGGTGTCCATTAAAAAAACCCCCCAAAACGGACACCATTCATAACAGACATTAAATGACACTAAGGGCGGGTTCACACCTGTGCCCGGTCTCCGCTTTCAGGTTTCTGTCTTCTGCCAAGAGAAACTGGACAGGAGATGGAAACCTAGCAGTCAGTTTTCAACCCCCTTCACTTGAATGGGTTTGCAAAGTGACCGCCCATGTGCGTCTTCTGCCTTTTTGTATCTATACCATTTTATTTAACGGGACACAAAGTTGGACATGCAGGAAACTGACTGCCGGGTTTCCATCTCCTGTCCGGCAGAAGACTGAAACCTAAAAGCGGAGACCGGGCGCAGGTGTGAACCTGCCCTAACTGATGTTAATGTGTCTGTTTTTTCAACTGATCCATTTATTGGATCAATTAAAAAACAAACAAACAAAAAAAAAAAAAACGGACACACTAGCCTCAGTTACTGTCAGTCAGTGTCTGGTTTTTTTTATACTGTCTTCTTTTTTGTTTCATTTTGTCTTTGCTTTCTGAGCATGTGCAGAAAAAAACGGACACAAAATAACGGACAGTAACTGATGGCCATTACGAATCCATTGCCCATAGACTTTAAAGTTAAAAAAAAAATAACAGGCACTTGGCGTCCATCAAGAATCCATTTTTTCAAACAGACACAAAACTCCTGCATGTAGGATTTTTTGTCAGCTGGAAAAAAATGGACTTCTGACAGATTGGGTGTAAACGGACACAAACGGCCGCTAACAGACACAAGATAAAATCCCATTGAAATGAATAGAAATTTTAACGGATTGCTGATGATTCAGCTAGTGTCCATTGCTAAAATCTTATAACAGACAATAGCTACGGACACTGCTGACAGTCACCAACAGTAGTGTGAACGCCCCCTTACTCAATAAGACATATTCAGCCCTCACATCTTCTGATATACTTCTGTTGATCATAGCAAGGACTACATGCTATCTTAATGGATTAGATTAAAGGCTCATCACTGGCGGAGAGCGATTGTGGCCACTCCGCCGCTGATATATACAGTGACCTTGTCTGACCATATGTTTAAATGTTTATTGGTAAAATGCCAAGCTCCAAAAAACAAGCTGAGTCTATTACACAATAAAGCTGCCCAAGCAGCAGTTTATTTGTGGCCTTAGAGTTTTACAGCACAGGTAAATCACCATGTTTATGCATGGTAAAATGTTTTCTCTTTTACGCTTTCTTCCTATACAAAAATCCAATCAGTTTCTGTCTGCTATCAGCTACTTCCTAATGCAGTAGTACTCGCAGTGTTATATGGTAGAAATATGCTGAAAAGCCTAGGCAAAGAATATGTGGGGGAAGAGAATTCTATTGCTTCCTCTGCTATACAAACATCTGATGCAATAGGGTTGTGAAGGTAAGCCTAAGTATTACAAATGTGTCATGAACTAGGAAAAGACTTATTAAAGTGAACTTGACTAATGGTAGAAGAGGGGTTGTTAAGGAAGGTTTTACCTTCAATAGTTGTTGGCTAACTGTAGCCTGTGACTATTCCTCCAAACCCCTTACACAAATGCATGATAGGCTTGGCAGCGTGTGCATGGGATCTGAACTGGCGCTCCCAGATAGAGAATAAAATGATCAGACATGATGAAAATATACATGCTTGATCCTTTCTCTTGCCCTAATATCTTAGGATATAATCAGAAGGCTTCCACACATAATATAGATCAAATACATGAATAGGAGAGCAGTATAGGAGGAATAATACAGACATAGTATATTGGGAATATATAAGCATTACTAGTAGAGGCCAGTCTAAGTTCTGTAAACTGGACAAAAACAGTGAAGCAGGCAAGGCTTACAGTGTTGCTAAGAATCAGAAACAGTGCCACTCCTGTCCATAGAACGTGTATAGTACCTAAACAGGACTGGGCTGCAGTACCAGACACAGCCCATGAACTGGTGTGGCACTGTTTCTCTGAAAAAACCCTCTCCATGAAAACAAATTGACTTACAAATATAATATATATATATATATATATATATATATATATATATATATATATATATATATATTATAATATCTTAATATCTTAATTAAGCATTTAATGCTGTACGAACTAGTATGTAATGACGTTAGGATTATTGTGAATACTCACATGCTATTCTAACATATGCTTTCCTGCTTTTGGTAGTTCCTGCTGAGCTCCAGGCAACACATTGACACCAGTAATCTTCTAGTCCAAACAACTCTTCTACTTGTTGTCGTGAAATCTCAATGCTTACTTCTCGGACTATGAGACCTGCAAAAAACATACTGGGAAATTACTTATGACAGCACACAGCAATTATTATGGTATTAACATATTATTATAGTAATATATAACAGCTGAGCATGACATCACTAAATGTAAAGGTGTCCATACACTTTAAATTAGCATCAACCAAATTCTCCCATGATTAATGATGGCAGGATGGAGCGCAATAATTTCGTAAAATTCTATTTTCAACAGTTGGAATTTGGTTCTCTAGCATCGATGTTCCCAAGCAATCATTTCTGTTAGATTCACCACCCAATATGTTAATGGTGCTCTCTACTGTTAGGAAGATGACTCCAGATTAGGATGACCTGCCTAAGGATACTGTCCGTGGTGAGTTCCATACTGGAGAATAACTCCCATCCCATGTATGAGACTGTGACAGCACTGGACAGTACAGTCAGTGACCGATCACTTCACCCCAAATGAGAGAAGGAGTGTTATCGGAAGTCTTTCCTCCCTGCTGCGGTTAGGCTGTACAACCAACACCGAGCTAAGCAGAGATCATTCCATACACAGAACTTAAAGATCCTGAAGTTGTGATATCATTCCTACTATCTTCTTTACCTTTATCTTTTTATCTGTACTGTCATTGTAATGCCTCTACCGTGGAGCTTTTAGTACTCGTATTTTGTATTTTATATTACTTTTGGATTGGATTATCTATGCTGCTGTAACACACTGAATTTTCCCATGGTGGAACTATTAAAGGATTATTTTATCTTAAATAGCATATTGGGAGCTAACATTAACTGTACTGATTGCTCAGGAATGGTGATCGCTAGAGAAAAATATACCCTTGGGTCAGAATAAATGCAGAAAATTGGATTTGGTGCAGGAATTGAAAAGTCCTCTTGGCATGGGCTAAACAGCTAAGTGGCAATAATGGGCACAACTAATGGACAAGAGTGGCACTTTTCTTGGGAAATGACCCTTTCTTCTAAACCAGGACAATTCCTTTAAGGTTCTACTGCCTGTGATAATTGACAATCCTTATCAGTATCTTCAAAAAGCAGACTTTTATCAATCTACTATAGCAGATATCTGTAGCCAGTCAGTACGATCACAGTTTTCCTAACACTAAGCTCTTGATACATCACTGAAAGAGATGTAAATTGCGGTGTATTAATATAACGCCGTTATGCATCTCGCTTTGAACTTGTTGATCAAATACTTGGTTTATAAAAAAAGAAAGCATAACAGAAACACGGATATCAACAAGGATAAAAGGGCTCTTTCACAGTTTTCAGGATACCGCGTCATATAACCTAAGGCTGCAGCTACACAAACCTGGGGATGAATGTTCCTATTTGTGATGCACCAAGAATCCTAACAGCTATCAAAAGCCAAGCCAATGCTTTGATTTCTCTTTAGGCTCATTGAGAGCGCCTATTCACAAGGCAGGCCATTAATTGCCGTTGTGCACTAACTGTTTGTATGCGGACATTCTTGTGCACTTCCACACATAACAGCTAATAGAGCATATAATATCTGAAAGATTCAGCGGGGAATATATTTTAATGAGATGCGTTCCACCTATCACCTCCCGACATAATTAACCAATATGGTATATATGCAAATAGCAAGCTCTTTCAGAAAAATATATAAACATGCATTATCATTGTGACTAATTACTACAAGTTATTAAAATATCCTATAAAAAAGAGCATAAAAATTAAAATGCATCTCTGGAGTGCATCGCCATGCTTCCCAAAAGGCAAATTGAAAGCAATTTGATGCCTTTGGTGAAGAAAAAGAAGTTGAAAAACTGTTGATAACACAAATATAAATTCAAAGAGCATGTGTGTTTAACCTGACAACCTCTCCAACAGCAAGCACGAGAAACAAGCTTCTCCAGCATGCTATGGGAATGTTTTAATAATGAGGGTAACAAGCAAGTTCAAAGCAGTTTGGTGGTTTGGGAGTTGAGGTACTTAAATATCAGAGTTACATTAGTAGCAGTCGAATGCACAGTCACCTTGCATCAGACATTTACATAAAAGTGGAAAACTCGAAAACTGTCGCTAGGAAAAAAAAATTAGGTTTGTGATCTGAAGGATGGTGCTGCAGTGTCAATGCCTCGAAAACTTTCAGTGTTGCTAAAAGCCAACGAGCAGTTTGCAGTGAAAGTGAATACAGCTGAGATAATGGATAATATGTATGCAGTTTAAGGTTATCTACCATATGTACAAATTGAGGTGCCTCTAAGTAATGTTAGCATTGGGAAAAGCTCTAATATTTTTAGAATGTCCTCCAGGAGGGAACTTTGTTCTCTTGGCTTGGATCAGCTTAATAGTAAGATGTCCCTAGAAATTTCCTGTAAGAGCTATATAACAGCACAGAAAGTGCTTGGCATGTTGGTGCAAAGGGATCTTGGTAATAGCATCTGCTTCATTCTTAAAGAAGAACTGTCACCAAGTCACAAAAGTCCAATAGCAAACCTCATGTGACAGACGTTATCACCCTGAGCATTTAGATGTTTCGCTTATCCAATACTGTTCAGTTATTCCAAAGATATAAGTCTTTTTAGTGTTGATGCAAATTAGGGTATACCAGCCAAGTGGGAAGTTACACTACAGTACACAGAGACTCCAAGACTCACAGAGGGATTAAAGTGTTGCCGTCCACTTGGCTGGTATACCTTCATTTGCCTCAATACTAAAAATGTCTTAGATTTTTTTGAATGGCTGAACAAAACATCCAAATACTCAGGGTGACAGCACCTATAAGATGATGCATGTCATTGGGTCTGGTGGCATATCTTCTATTATTTCTATTATTATTTTTATATAATCATATAATAATTACTAGAGATTAGCGAACAGTGAAATATTCGAGATTCGATATTCGTTTCGAGTAGAGCCTCAATATTCGACTACTCAATCGAATATTGAATAATAACTGAATTGTAAGCAGGTATTCCTTCATCCTGTACATTTTTCTGCCTTATATTACATATACTGTATGTGACAAAAGCAGTGTGGCTTTATGGTGACTCCAGGGATTCACTGTCTAGTTGTTATGCTTAAACAGTGGAGACTCACTTAGAACCACGACCATTACATTAAATAAACTGTCCTGGATTAGAAAATAATCTAGTTTTCCCCCAGGTGCTTCTTAGCTCTTATCCACTAGATCAGAACTACGGTACAATCAATCTATGACACTTCTCGTTTTTCATTAGAAGCTCAAGCTGTTGACTAGCCACTTCTCAAGACTATGTCCACAAGGGAGTTAGCAAGTTAACTACCAGCCGTGGCTAATCCTCTGAGATGTATGGCACCAGTATATAGGACAAGGTTTTGCTAAAATGAGTTGATACGCAACAGAAACCATCTGTGCAAACTGACCTGCAATGCAAGTTCTCAATGATTGTAAGCCAATTTATCTTGCAAGTTTTTTCTTTAGAAAAAAATGCCGTGGTTCAAAGCCAAGGAAGACTTGACCCATGAGGAATGCTGTTGCAAAAACCACCTCACTTTAGATGGGAATACCCTTTCAACCTTATACTGCAGATCAGTAATTTCACAAGCCCACCTCCAAGAAGTGAATGAAGCAATGATTAAGTATGAACGTAGATGGCGGGAGATTTTCTTGAACCTCATAAAATGAATATTATATGTTGCTGTCTGTATATCGAGTTTTCATTTTGAACATTTGTACAATCTAGGCCTCTCCTTTTTGTACTTGTTTTTACCTATTTAATTGTGGACAAACAATACACTGTATTATCACTGGAGAAAAGTCAAGGTAAAAATTTCAGTTTATGTAAGTTAAGTTCACAGAAACATACACTTTGAAATTCATTGAATACCAGCAACTGCATCACCAAGGTTAAACCTAATGTTTTTCTCAACATTTGGCAAGATAGTACAATCATATGAGTTGCTGGCAACATCACTATATAAATAAATGTGTCATTAAGATGTAACACAAGAAAAATTAAAATACAGCTTGTCTCTGGTTTTCAAGGTCCTGGAACGCCTGTAGCCTTTTAAATGATTTTTACTGTGGGTTCGGCATTTATTGATGCCACTCTAAAAGCATTTTGATGTACTTGAAAATTTATGTCACAGTCACAATGAAATGTAAGTTGTAGGCCAAAAGTGACAAGCCAGGTATGGCAATTGGTAAATCAACTAAAGCCGAATTGCAGCTATTAGAAAAGAATGTAGAATCCCGTTGGTTGGTTTTTGTGCAGTTTGGAAATGACTGTCTATAGTTTTCTATCATGCTCCACTATCACAATTGGGTTACATGAAGAGACAGAAGGATCTGAGGAAGACTACATGCTTCAATGCAACTACATGTTCATGGATGGGACTTTGTAAGCTCTACCCCCAAATTTGTATATCACAAATTTGGGACTGACTGAGGAAATTCAAGACTCTTATAAGCTATGACAGCAGAATAGTTTGATGTTCCTAGGCCTCATGGCCTTCAATACTTGAACAAAACACCAGAGATGGTAGTTATTTCATAGTCACTCAGTTATGGTTGTGCAAAAGACCACCAACCATCACTTTGCAAATAGAGTTCTGATATCCATGACAGAGGTATTTTTGTCCTCTCAGTGGCTCTGGGCCTTGGCAGAATTGATATGATCTGCACCCAATATATATATGGGCACACCGGAGAAGGGGGCAGGTGCGCGGGTGAGAGGGGGAAGCCAGGAGCAGGCGGTAGGTAGCGAGGGAGGTGGGGGTGCGCAAGGGAGGCTGCAGGCCGCACGATGGATCCTCACCAACATGACTTGGCTAAATAATAGCTGCTCAGCGCCCACGCCAACCTGCAGACGAAGTCGCGGGCAGATGCTTGTGTATTATATTTCATATGTTTTTTTCAGTTCCACAAAGAAATCCATGAATGCTTTTCAGTTTTTTTTTTCTAGTTCCAATATATATTCAATTGGTTTTTAAACTTTTATTTTTATGTCATCTGCCATGCTCTCCAGGAGCAGTTTAGTCTGCAGGGCAGACGCTTTATTTTCTCCCTCCGTCTCTTTTGTTTGGGGCCTTTGGTGGCTTTCAGCTGAAGGAGAGCTGTTTTTCACTTGGCATCTGAGTGTGTAGCATTGCTGATGAAGGACAAGCGATATTTCAGTACTTCTGTCCTTAGTGGTGGCCTGTCCATTACCCCTACTGGGGCAGGTTATGTGCCAGGATTAACCATGTCCTTTCCTGTGGATTTGCTAGAGCTCGGCCTACTAGATCAGATTCTACTTCATGGTCCCTCCACACCAGATTTGCAGTGCAAGTTCACATTTGACATTTATCAACTGCTAAAGATTAAATTCTCAGTTTTCATAGCCACCCCCTTTGATCGGTCACTCATAAATTCTGTTACTCTAGATTGCCCTTGCAACAGGGTTACTTCTTGCCAATCTAACATACTGTGATGCTGGTAGGATGAAAGGGAAGTGTTAATTTCTATCATTAATTTGTCTTTACTTAGTCCTAACAGCAGCGCAAATCTCCTGTCTTTAGTGGTAGAGTTATCTTTTATAAAAACACATAGGGTGGGGTTTAGTCCCTATTAACAGAATAGGGAATGGACGTAAATTCCATCTGTCCTACCGGTACACAGGAGCAAAAATACCCAAGGTGAAACAGACTAAATTTAGAAATCAGCACTTTTTACATTGGCAAAATTAAAATTTTATATGGCAATTTTTTATATTGCTGCATTACAATTGTTGAATCTAGGGAAACATTCGTATTTGTTCACTGTGAGGCAGATTTATATCTTTCAATGCTTGACACCAGCCCCCTAACCATGCCTTATAATCGATATCTCTCTGCCGCTAAAACTGACACTAATTTAAAAGGTTCAAATTAAAATACTTTTCACACTTCTGGAAGGTGTGATTTTTTTTTTTTTTTTATAAAAAATCCACATGGGGAAGAGAAAATAAAAAATAATAGGCTGGATAATAGCTGCCAGAGGTTTGAGCTTTGCATTAAAACTGTGGTAACCGACTCACAAAGAAAATCTGTGCACTTTTTATTTCTGGTTCAGAGGATTTACATGCTCTCTCTAATGATCTGGGCTGTCAGCACTCAGTAATGCTTCCCAGTCTCCAGATTACTGCTCATGCAAAATTGAAGCGCTTTTGAGGCAGTTAGAAGCTGCAGATGAATCTCAATGCACAGCACAGGGTGTAAAGGCATGTCAGTGCTTGTAAGACAGAGGGTGGTAATCTTAGAAAAGAAAAACACCCAAAAAGTTATAGGATGGGAACCGGTGAGATCAATTTACAGTACTGTGCAAAAGTTTTAAGCAGTTGTGGCAAAATGCTGAAAATTAAGATTACTTTAGAAAATAGAATAAAAGTTTATTATTTTGTCAATTAACAAATGCAAACTGAATGAACAACAGAAAAATCTAAATAAATCAATATTTGGTGTGATCAGCCTTTGCAGCATCAGTTCTGCTAGGTACCCTTCTACACAGTTTTTGTAGGATGGTTGGTCTAAACATCTTGGAGAACCAACCACAGATTCGCTGTGCATGCAGTCTTACTCAGATCCTTCTGTCTCTTCATGTAACCCCAGATAGACTTGATGATGTTGAGTCACGGCTCTGTGAGGGCCATATCATCACTTCCAGGACTCCTCCAAAGGTTGGAGGGCTTAGATTTCTCTTTTGTTCCTTCCCTTCATTCTAGTAATTGACAATAATATTATTGTAAGCCTAAGTATACAAAGTTGTTGCAATTTCAAATTTATTGTCTATTAGCCATGTATAGTATTGCAGTGCAACCTGATTTATGGGACTGAACATGAAATACTAGATTTAGCCTATGGAATGAGTAGGAAAACTGTTCTCATATAGCACTTTTAAATGCAATAAGAGCAATGATTGGTAACAAAACTAGCAGATTTAGGTCCCTAAACCCCAGCAACATAAGGACATGGTATAGGGGTCACAAAACTTGTAACAAGTATCCTTCAACTGTTGTTAACAGAGCAGAGTAGCCGCTCTAAAAAGATAATATACATATAATAAATAAACTATCATCAGAAAATAAAAAAACATGGGGGCAATATGGTGACTCAGTGGTTAGCACTACAGCCTTGCAGCACTGGAGTCCTGGGTTTGAATCATGCCAAGGACAACATCTGCAAGGAGTGTGTATGTTCTCCCTGTGTTTGTGTGAATTTCCTCCCATACCTCGAAACAAAAAACCTCTGAAATACTCCAAAAGAAAAAAATCCTAGGGTAACATAGGGAAAAATGTAGTTTGTGAGCCCAATATGGGGCTCACAATCTACCTTAACCACTTCCGGACCGCCATTAGACTATATACGTCTGGGAAGTGGTTGCCTTGTTGCAATTGCTGAAGCTGGGAGCCGGCTGTAATTTCAGCCAGAGCTCCCAGAGAGATGGCAGGGAAGGTTTTTTCCCATCCCTGCCTTCTTAATGAGCGCTGTATACACAGCTATGGGCGCCGCCATGATGTGGCCGCCCTCTGACTCGGCGGTCACATGATCCGCCGGGATCAGTGTCTTTCAAGAGCTGCTGGGTCCTACAGGACCCAGATCAGCTCTGTAAGTGTAAAGAACAGTGTGCAGGAGGCTGGATTCCTCCTGCAACTGAGGCTAAATGTACCAGCCCCAGTTATAGGAGAAATCAGCCTCCCTAACAAAGAAAAAAGTGATCAGATGTCCCCAAAGGTCTCTTATGACCTTATAGGGACACCATCTGAAAAAAATAAATAAATAAAAAAAATGAATAAAAAAAATTTAATAAAATAATTTAAAAAATAAGTAAAATAATAAGTAAAATAATGCACCAATAAAATGCCATTATTAAAGGTTATAGCCCCACCCCTGACAACACCATATAAAATAAAAATTGCCGTAATGGAGAGGAAAAACTATTTTATAAAGTTTTTCAGTGGCACTGTGTGTTATTAAAAATTTTTTTTAAAAAAAAGAAAAGTGAAAACCAGACACAATTTCCCTCCAATTTTGTTTATATTTTCCCGGATATAAAAAAATAAATAAAACATATTTGAAAATAAAAACAACATAAAAATAAAGCCCTATGTATCCACGAAAAAAGACGCAGAAATTAGTTAAATGAGACGTATGAGAAAAATGTTACAGCCCTCTAAAACGCACATACAAAGTAAACCAAAAATGTGTCTGGTCCTGGACCACAAATTGTCCCGGTACTGAAGTGGTTAAAAGAAATTTATAAAAAATCAAAACATAAGAATATGGTTTAGTATCTGGTTCCATTAGCAAAAAAAATCTAGCAGGTATAGTCCCTTTAATATATTTATGTACTGTATAAGTTAGACTTACAGGGATTTGTCTGATGCTTAGATTTTGCTGAGCTAACTAGTGTCCCCTGTCTAGTATTATGTGAACCAGAGCACAGTCCATTACTGCGTGGCTGTAAAGTGTCACAACAATAAACTTCAGAGCTCTTACCAAAATCGATTAAGCTTCTGTATTTGGCTCTAGATGTTTTGTAACATGAATAAGTAGGAAGAATATTATGTTTGTTTTCAGCCTGCATTTAGGACCTGCAGAACATCCTGCCACACACCAGGGAACTTGGCACATAAAAAAATCTCTTTTGAAAGCTCTTTTGTCCAGGTTGCTGTCAAATGAAATATCATTTTGACAAGGACTTCAGGTGCTCTGCCAAAGTGCATATAAGGGTTCACCTCTCGTCGAGCACTGCATTTATTGTTCCAAGAGCAGTATCTCTAGACAATAACTGTGACAACTGGTTACATAACAGTAATGCAAGACCATTATAATTCAAAGCTGAGGACCGTAAAGTCATTAAGAGAAGCGCTCCTATAGATTACTGAGACTTCATCACCAAATATACTACTAGCATTCATAAGCTAATGAATATATTAGGTGTAGCAATTGCCTAAATGTAACAGTAGCATCCGCTAACCATAAAAATGGAAACTTTCAGGGCCACACGGTGGTTCAATGGTTATCACTGCAGCCTTGCAGCGCTGGAGTCCTGGTGTTCAAATCTCACCAAGAGTAAAAAACTATCTGCAAGGAGTTTGTATGTTCTCCCTGTGTTTGCATCCCATATTCCAAAGACATACTGATGGGGGGGAAAAAATGTGCACTGTGAGCTTTATGTGGGGCTACATTTAAAAAAACAAAAAAAATGGAAACTTAAAATGGAGAGAATAATTGAAAGCAATAAAATATTCTTTACATATCTATCTATCTATCTATCTATCTATCTATCTATCTATCTATCTATCTATCGGCAGAACCTATCTATCCATCTTTTTCAAGGAGAGGGGAAGGAAGGTGAGTGAAAGTGTTTTTTACTTTTATTAACCTCCCCTGAGCCTCTACTTGACACCCACTACAATAACGGCACAGAAACAGACCAGAAGGTCGAGCCTCACAAATATTCAATGCATCATATTATACTAGGTGTAGGGGCCTCTGGGCAGTACATTGAATGTTGTAGAGTCACTATGGGGAGCATAATACTGTATACTGTGCGGGACCACAGAGGAACATCATACTGTGGAGGGCTTTGGAGAGCATGTTATACTGTGTGGGGCCACTGTGAAGGATTATTCAATGTGGTGGGGCTCTGGAGAGCATTATACTGTTTGGGGTCTCTTCACTATTTAAATCACACGCCATCTGTTTTATAGCAGCCATGTGATATTATTACAGACTGTAATTACATTGCACAGTCAATAGCGAAGGGGTCACAATGTTATTGCCAATTCATACAGCTGATCAGCAGGAGTCCCAGGTATTGAATAATCACTGACCTCTTAGACTCCCACAGATCAGCTGTTTCCCAGAGAAAGCCACTCCCTGCATCATTTACATGCCAGGCACTTGGCTGCTCACTCACCATATTCTTGATAACCGCAGTTGTAATTATATCTAGAGATGAGGGAGTACTGTTCGGATCAGCCGCTCACATAGAAATGAATGGACATAGCCGGCGGGGGGGGGGGGGGGGGGGGGTTAAGCGGCCGGCCGGCGTCAAAGCTGAAGTACCAGGTGCATCCATTCCTTTCTATGGAGCGTGCTGTTCAGATCGGCTAATCCGGACAGTACTCGCTCATCTCTAGTTATATCCCTTTTCAGGTGTCTGAGATACTGCTGCTGCAACCATAACCATTGCCATCAAGAATACATTTTAGGGGGGGGGGGGGGGGGTAAAGGGCCTTGGTCAAAATTTCCAGGGCTCACAAGACTTTAGTTACACTACTAGAAATATGTCTGCTCTCTATATAACTACTGTTTAATGAAAATTCATTGAAAAAAAGAATTTTGTGTCTTGGTTGTCTTCTGTGATAAGATATCAGGCAGTAGTAATTTAACCAATTACAGACGTTTGGGTTAACTTTGCTATATCTGTATATCTGGACTTAACGCACTCAAAAACCAGAAAGCGTTAATTTGCTTGGATTAATATTAAGTAAATGGATGGGTTACAGCTTTTAAAGAAGCAGAATATATCCATGCAATGTTTCCATGGCTGCTGATCTTCAGTTAGACTGACCAAGATTATGGATAATGTATATTCCATTTACTGTATAGTCACATATACCATATTTCTAGACACATGCCATTAACAAGTTTGTGTTTGTGCCAGTAAATAAAATGAGCAGTTTTGTAGGGAGGAAACCACAGTTACCACTTCTTCACAATTCAGAAAAGCACTATAAAAAAGTGTGTGTATGTCTGAGTGTGTGTAAATCCCTTGGTAACCATGTTTTACGGGTTGGTGACTGTCTGATGCTCCACATCCAGACAGTAAGTTAATAGAAAAGCAATGAGTCACTCCTTGTCTCCAGTGGTTGGCGAGCGTCGTCTCTGTCACTTCCTATATGATAGAGGAGGGTAAGGGGCAACTCAGAAAGGATTTCATCAGACCCCATATGTTGTTAAATGACTATGTAATGTCAATATAACTTTGCACTACCTGCTTTTGCTTTTTGAGTATTTGAGACTATTCTTGGTAACAGATAGCATAATTTATACCATATATATTAATTGTCATGAGCCGTCCATGTGCCTAAATGCTATAGTCAAAATGAATATCCTATATTAAGTGTAAATATAGATTTGATGCCATTACCATTTGCAATTTCTCAGTTCAACACAATATCATGACATGCTAACCAAAGCCTCGAGAGCCTACAAATTCACTCCTTCCCCTAACTGGGTGGCTATACATATACGCAGATAGGATCGGTAGTGTATCCCTTTGTGCTGGCATAACACAGAATCAAGTTTTCTCTATATAGACAGGTCTAGTAAAGAAGAAGTAAGGGAGGACACATCTGCAGTACTAGCACCTGCACTGTATTACACAATGTATAAATTATATTATTACATGACCCTCAACATGGAACCCGACTTTCCAATCTCTTAACCTATGCAAGAACAAAGAAGGCTACATCTCTGTTATCAGAGATAGTGTCCAATGATATAGCACAGTATTGCACTTTATCTCTAGCAATATAACATTAATCTATGAAGGATTCTGCGCTGGATGGCAGTACATGACAATCCTTGAATATATATGTTGTTTTAACCAATTTAGGAACAGCTGCATCCTTTTTTTCCCTGTAAACCTATTATTCTACCAGATAGCTAATACTGCACTCTTGGCAGGTAAATTAACCTACAAAGCCCAGGAGACACGAGTTGACTACATTATTTTACTCCAGTCAAGAAGAAAGAATTCACACATAGTAAGTTAGGAATGACATATGGTAGCCTATGCACAGCTGAACATGAAAAAGCAATAAAAGCTGCTTGTTTTGGAGCGTTTCTGGAGTCGTCTAACTAAATGCCGAACTATGATGATACCTCTCAGGTATCTAATATTACAAATCTCATACATTTTAGTCTCAGATTCTATTAACTCATTTCAAACTTCCAGCCTGACAGTTCTTTGTCTATGTATTAAATAAAGCTATAGTACTTCCATTTTCCATTCCAAGACAATAATATTAGATATGTGCTAAATCATAAGTTGAGTAAAATACTTTAAGCCGGCATTCTGGAAGTAAGAGCACTGAAAGACAAGCACACATTTAGAAACACAGAGGAACTGGTAGGGACAAGGTCTGCATTGTTTTCCTGAGGTCTACGGGCTGTGTCTATGATTGCCTATGAATCTCTATTCAAGTAAATGGAACTGAACTGTGATAACAGCCTAAATGTGGTGGTACGTGAGAGGACAAAAGCAGATCTTTTTCTAATCTAGGACAACCCCTTGAACAAGACGTAACTGTACCAGATTCTCCTCCCGCCATTACATTTTTATAATAGCAATATTAGTGATATACAGTATGAGTAGTAGAGCTCCTTGACTCTAACTTCCCAGTAGCGGATTATTTTTACTCTTGCCATCTTGGCCTCTACTTATACTCTGAGGTCGTGGTAGAGAGCCACAAAAGTTTCAGAAAATTCAGGTCAAATTGGGTACTATTCAAATTGCTTTGCTCATCCTTAGATACCAGTCTATTAAGGCATCCTTGTTCTTAGGCTGTGAGGTACCAACCAATTGTTTGGTAGGGGGGGTACTTATAGGCATTCTACCCGTTTCCTCAAGGGTATTCAACTGACACCATTGTGTTACAGAACACATTACAGTGATAAACATCATACCATTGCTATCTATGTCACTTTTGTAGATGTGGAGAAAACCAGCTTTGAAGCTGTATGCAATTGAGGTACTTGTTGCACGGTGGGCCTTTAGCTCCCTTGGGCTTTGCTCTTGCCACCCTACCATCCTCTGGCTCTGCCATCCCATGCAATGAGAGTTGATCCTCCCATGGCTTTAACATCATCTATCGTATTTGATCAGCAAGAGCAGTGCACTAGGGAGCTGAAGGCCTACCCCCAGTGCACCAACTGCCTCATTTGCATAATATTTTGTAGTTTTTTTCTCCAAATCTACAGAAGTGACATACATAACAAAGGTTTGATGTTTATCACTGTAATGTGCTCTGTAACATGGTGGTGACAGTGGAATATGAATGGGGAGGTGGTAGAAAATAATGCACAATAAGGTTGTATTGAGTTCAAGAGAAAAATGTAAACTTTTGGATGGACTACAATGAGTGGTAAGGTCCCGGCATCACCATGTTCTGACTGGTTAGGCCCCAGTAGAAAAATATTGAGAAGCTGTGGTTTTTTATCACTTTTTCTAAAGAGCCAGCACCCCCAGATATCCAGATATTACGCTAGGTTCACACCAGCGTTCTTCTTTCCGTTCTGTGCTTTCCGTCTTCTGCATGCCAGAAGACGGAAAGCACAGACCGGGTCCGGCCGTGAGCGGCGGTGAGCGTTTTATGTTCTCCGCCGCGAAACCGGATTTTTTTTATCTGGACACAGAGTACTGCATGTCTGACTCTGTGTCCGGATTATAAAACCCGGTTTCGCGGCGGAGAGCGCAAAACACTCAAATGAATGGGTGAGAGAGACTCCTGCAGGTTTCCGTCTCCTGCCTCTGTTTTAGGCAGGAAACGGAAACCTGCAGAACGGAGTTCACAACGCAGATGTGAACGAGCCCTAAGCTTTGACAAATACAAACACTTCCTCATTGTTGAGTATTTTCCTAACCTGATCTTTTGGATTTTCATAGCTCGCCATTCTTAGATAGGGCAACAAAGTAATAAATTTTGAGGGCTCAGCTAAGAATGCTAAAATACCTGGGTTTTTTTAGTGATCGGAATGAAGTGATCTACTAAAATCGTGCAATCCTTGTAGTACAACTCATATGGTAAACCAGTCCAGGCTAGTTTATGGGATTTTGCTTGGCTTCAGATAGGATTTCTCTTGGATTTAGTTGTCTAAAAATCTGCAAATCTAAATCATAGTCTTATAGCAGGCATGCAGACATTAGAGCTTTCCTGTATAACCTCCTTTTTATGCAGTATATCACATTTAGGTACGACTCAGTTTGAGATGCGGCACTAATGAGAGCTGAAATGACAATGTTGGGTAAAAGAATCCGCAACGTTTTAGAAACAGCAGCACATAAGTCTAAATCAAGCTAATGGGGAGAAAGCTTTCCAGTCTAATTGTCTTCTTGTTTTTCAGTAGCCTTGTGTGATACCAATTACAAAAACAGTTTACTGATTTAGTAGCAACACTTTCTCTGAATTCAGAATACTTACAGTACACACAATCCATAGTGCGTCTGACGGCTCTGTACAAATACAAGGAAACAGACGCAATGTGCCCAAGACCAAAGACGTCTTTAAAGGATACTTCCCTGAATAATTACACTCGTCGGAGGTGCAAATCCCACGACAGGAATCTGCTTTCTCGCAAACAAATCTGGTTTCTACAACTTCAGCAGAAACTGCAAACTGCAAAGGACAGATCCTATTTATATTGAAGACTACATAGGCAAACTATTCAAAATTGCTACAAAACACAACATGAATGTAATATTCTGCGTTATTAATCTGTCTTATAATAGATGTCGGAGGGGAACTTGCTGTTTCCATAAGAAAGCAGATAGTTGAGTAAAGCTTGTAAACAAGTTCTGAGGTCAATGTTGCTCATAATTCAACTATCTAATGAAAAAAATCTGGATTTGTATACTTTTTTTTGCATGAAAGGGTTACTGTAAATGGATAACCCCTGCCCATATAGAGAGCAACTAAGTCTAACTAGTGTAGATTATAGAATGGCTACTGCTCATTACATGGGTGCCCATTCATTTGGATAAGTCCCAATAGACTATAGTGTCCTATGTAAGAGTGGCATAATATGGAGCCAGGTCCTCTCCATCAGAATGAGTCCAGTGTATTTATGAGCATAGCATCCCCCATCCTCTGCAGAGTGATCGATGGCCAGCTATGTATGCAGGAACAAACTATGAGGAGATGGGAGTGCACTGGTCATAAATATACCAATCATAAATTATGTGTTTAGTGTATTCTTTCATCACCCCATTAGTTAAATGGAATAATATACTTTGTGCTGTTTTGACTAATAGGAGAGAAAAAATGTCCTGTCCTTATACTACCTTTTCCCTATTTAAGACATTATAGTGTGATAGAAGATCCACTTTAAGACCCCATACACATGTCCACATCCTCAGATGTGTGAAGTCCATGTTATTCATAGATTGCACCCCACCCAAACCCATAGACTTTCATTGATGTGATGCAGTAGCATTAGGGTGTATTCACACGGAGGAAAATGGTGCTGAATTTGCACCCTTAGGGTGCCTTCACAAGATGTAACGTGCAGCGTGATCTGGCACGTATACGGCGTGTGAGAGTTTGCGCGCCGTAAAAGCTCCCATTGAATTCAATGGGAGTTAGGATCGTATACGCCACGTTATTTTGCGGCCGTGATTTTGCGATCACTCTGCACATTACATCGTGTGAAGGCACCCATAGTGAAAAAAAAAGACATGGTTCTATTGTGTTTTTACGGACCTGCAGTCTGCAAAAGTCCTAGGCGTCTGAAAAAATACATGGGAATGAATGAGTATGTATAGCATCCACGAAAAATGTATATGTCACGTATATTATATGCACACGTGTGAAAAAGGCCTAAAAGATGTTGAATTTATTACACACAATTAACCCTTCCCTAGAACACATATAAAAGTAGTTAAAAACTGTGAAACATATACATGTTAGGTATCCCCGCGTCCGAAATCGCCCGCTCTACAAATCTATAAAAATATTTTTCCTGTTCGGTAAACGCCGTAGCGGGAAAAATAGTCGAAAGTACCAAACCGCCGTTTTTTCACTGTTTTGATTCTGATAAAAATTTGAATAAAAAGTGATCAAAGCAATAACATTTCCCGAAAATGGTAGAACTAAAAAGTACACCCGGCCCCGCAAAAAAAGACGCCCTATGCATCCCCATACACTTACGTATAAAAAAGTTACGGCTGTCGGAATATGGCGACTTTTAGAAAAATTTTTTTTTAACAGTTTTGGAATTTTTTTTAGGGGTCAAAATGTAAATAAAACCATATAAATTTGGCATCCCTGGAACCGTACCGAAACACAGAATATAGGGGACATGTCATTTTGGCTGCACAGTGAACGCCGTAAAACCAAAGCCCATAAGAAAGTCGCAGAAATGCATTTTTTCTTCAAATCCACCCCATTCTGAATTTTTTCCTGCTTCCCAGTACATTATATATAATAATTAATGGTAGCATCATGAAGAAAAATTTGTCCCGCAAAAATTAAGACCTCATATGGTTCTAGGAGAAGAGAAATAAAAAAGTTATGGGGTTTAGAAGGAGGGGAGTCAAAAACGAAAAACGAAAATCAAAAAATGCCATCAGCGGGAAGGGGTTAATATTTCTTGCTTTGACAGGTATGTCACAAAACATTGGATAGTCTGCTGCCTGTACATTTCAGTTGTCCTTGCCCAAAGTGGGCCTTTACAGGTCATGGGTCATGTACCATATACCATCCATTACCATTAACTCAAACTGGACTATCCCTGAATCTTCCATTCTGCATCCCTTTTATTTCTTGCAGAGTGATTGGTTGAGTAATGGAGTGATCAAAACTGAAGCTAGTGAAATGGTTGGAAGTGGTCAACCTGGTGGTAAGGTCACCAAGTCCACTATGACACCTCAGGAAATGATGACAACACCTTTGTAATGCAACTGGGACAGGAGGGGAAGCATGTCTGGAGGCATCTAACAAGCCCAAGTCACAGTTTTAGCCCACCATCACAGCCTATCAACTACACACTTTCTACACTCAAAAAAACCTCTATCAAAGTGGGAAAATACCTGGAAACTTTCTTTCTTCCCCAAATGGATGGACAGAAACCCAAATTTAAGCTAAAGAAACATTAACAAGTACCCCTTTAAATCACGTTGCCCATGACAACCACAGATGGAATAGGCAATGGGAAATCCAACAGTACCCACCCTGAACTGTCATTGTGGATGTGTGTGTGTGTGTTGTGGTAAGACCTTCCAAAATTCACTTTTATGGCCCTTAACGTGAGCCCCTCCAACTTAAGTTACAGGCCCTTAAGCTGAGCTACCAGCAGAGACTGAGGCCCTTTAGGTGACTTCAGCCTTTTACCAGCAGAGTTTTAGGCCATTTGGGTGAGTTGAGCCTTGCACCAGCAGTGTTTTTGGCCCTTAGAGTGAGTTGAGTCTCTAGCCAGCAGAGTTTGGGGGAATCAGGGTGGATTGAGACTCTAACCAGCAGAGTTGGGGGGAATCAGGGTGGATTGAGACTCTAACCAGCAGAGTTGGAAGGAATCAGGGTGGATTGAGACTCTAACCAGCAGAGTTGGAAGGAATCAGGGTGGATTGAGCCTAGTAGGAGCAGAATTGGTTTGCACCTATATAGCAAGAACCAATTGCTGTGTATTCCTGCTGTTTTTTAGGGGACACCCCTGAGAAAAGCTGGTTTGCACCTATTTAGCAAGAACTAACTGCTGTGTATTCCTGCTGTTTTTTGGGGGGACACCCCTGAGAAAAGATGGTTTGCACCTATATAGCAAGAACTAACTGCTGTGTATTTTTGCTATTTTGTGGGGGACACCCCTGTAAAAGCTGGTTTGCCCGTATATAGTAAGAACTAATAGCTCTGTAACCCGGTTTTCCACCGCCTGTGGAAAGCTCGACTCTTCTCCCTGCAGTATATAGCTATGAAAAGAGCTATTGTTTTTCTTCACTTTTTCCCTGCCTACTAGAAGCTAATGCCTATCTAGCCCTCAGCAGATATGTTTCTCTCCCTATCTCTCATCGCAAATCTGACGAATATGGCGGCTGCCGTTCTTATGAATGGGAGGTCACATGTTTTAGGCAGCCAATGGGTTTTTTCAATTTTTTTCAATGCCTCCGTTGTCGTAGTTCCTGTCCCATCTCCCTTGCACAGTTATTGGTGCAAAAAACGCGCCAGGGAAGGTGGGAGGGAATATGGATTTTTACTGCGTATGCGGCGTGGTATTCGATTGAAATCGAATACCTCGAACGGCCTGATATTTGATTGAATACCTATTCGATCGAACAGTTTACGCTCATCTCTAATAATATAATAAATATTAAATAAAACAATAATAATAAACTAAATAAAATGTGCAATAATGACTACAAATAAAAAAAATATACAATTGGCATAGGAAACATAATTCAATAAAACACTTGTTAATGAATTGCCAATTAAGTTTAGTCTAGCTAATAATATGTAAAGAAAGAGAATAAATAAAGCTAGCTTGTTGCGATCCCCCCTGCTGTTTGCTGCAGCGGTGTCTCTAGCTTACTTCTTGGTGGCTCCAAAACAAGCCTTAGCTATTCTTTTGAAGGCTGTCACGTGTCTAGTCACCTAGCGTGCATATTGATGTTGAAAGGATGATCTAAGGATTCTGCCAAGTCGGGAAGGTGACAATATTAGCTAGAAGCTGCTCTGAAGATTTAGGGAAAAAACTAAATAGATGTTGAGGTAGAAGAGTAAATCTTCGTCTTTATATTTTATTATAAAAAAAAATAAAAGACAATATTGTTTATAACACTCAAAAAAGAAAAAAACAAACAAAAACACTGTGTGCTGACCAGTCATAGCAAAGCCCCAGTGCACGACAAGAAAAGTTAATTTTCCAGTTAAAGGCAGCGGGTACTTAAAGGGCCACTCTACATTCAAGAATCTGTGTCGGTAAATACAATATAGTTATTTAATATATATAAATGTAGCAGATTTAACCAGAACTTCTGCAACTGGTTAAACTCCTGCAGTGTTATATGTTATTACAAAAGGCAAGAAAAGCCAATGAAAACTCATTGGAAAATCATTTTTTCAATTACTTTACTTTGGTTTTTGTTGTCTTCTGAGATAATATATCATGCTGCAGTAGTTTAACCCGTTGCAGAAGTCTAGGTTAACTTTGCTACATTTGTGTCTTATCAGAGGAATGCCTCTTTCTACAAATATCAGGCTTTTGTCCTCTTCTCTTTTCTTCTTTTTTCTTACTGAACTGTCCACTAACTATGAATTCATTGTGAGAGGAGATGGGCTTTCAGCTCATAGTCTCATCAGATTACATGATGACCATAGAAGTCTATGGAGAAGGGAACTGTGAATGAAAAAGATGAAGGAAAACTGTTGGAAAACTGTCTATTTCCTATTATGTCTTGTAAAACAGGAGAATGTTAAAATATTGATGTATATAAGCCATATAATGGTACAAAATAGCTCCTAGAGCCCCACCCCTACAGTCAACGTTTTTCTTTAGAAATAGGAGTTGATGTCATCACTCCAGGACTACAAAAGCTGAAAGCACTTTTTAAAGAACCCTCTCATCTTTGGGTTGACTTATTGTGATCTGTTCACAGAAGGTAGGCTGTTATATTATTATATAGTTGTTATATTATTATATAGTTGAGTAGTGTTTTTTCGCAAATGTCTTAAAATTATTTTCTGATCTAACGTTGTAAACATGTGCAATGCGAAGAAGATCAAATCTGTTCTAAGAGAACAGGAAGGATCTATATGTCTTTGAAATACCAACTTGGAAGAAATGGTAATACACATTGTTAATACAGAGGGCCAGTTGTCTAACTTTACACCTCTTATTAGTTGACTTTGTTTCCAACAAAAAAGTGGCAACAAAAATCTGGCACAGTTTAAGACTGTCTTTGTCTAAGATTGCTCTAGCTAACACTTAGGCAGTATTAAGGCTCTGTTATATGGGGCACTCATACAAGAACATGTTCCTGACAAGTGGCCTGTCTAATAGTTCCAGAATCTCTTGATGCACATTCATAAAGTGATCTGCTGATTTGGGCAGGACAAAAATAATTTTTTGTTGTCAACACATGACTCTATCTAATAAGTTCTGTACTGCTGATGGACAATGAAAGTAGATGCAGAACAAGCATTGATCAATGCACTTCTTAGCTGATCGGTACATGTTGTGAAATATCTTTACCTAGTTTATCTGCCCCTGTAAAAAAAATTAGATGTGAAGCATGAATGGGGTAAATTTCAACAGAATTCTGACGCATTTTCTTTAGCACATCTGCCCAAGTGTATCCATTTACATGCCTCTATGTGAATGACATCATGTGCTTAGTGATATAGAATTTCTACGCAGTGTGAGTTACTGCACATTGTATTCTCTGATCAGTCAGCTTACATAATTGTATAGGGAGTATAGTATTTGCAATTATGGGATTTCCTTGCAAATTTAGTTTGTACTAATTGCTTATGGGAAATCAGTATTTCACTTCTGATCATCTGTTACCACTGCATCATATTTGGGACATTGAGATACAAAGTACAACCATCAATTATCCTTCAGTGTTTAATAGGGTTCTGCATCAATTTCTAAATGAAGCATATGTTCATACTCCATACTGCTGTATACCCTGCACTGAAGTGTCCCCGGGAGCAGATCCACAAAAGCTTGTTTGCAAATCTATTCAGCATGTGCCTGGACCTTGTCTTGGATGAGCTAGCCTACTAGCATAAAATATCCATGTGCTGCCTTTACATGTAGAATGATTTACTTAGGTTAAAATACCTGTATCAAGTTTCTTAGTATTGGACTGCCTATTTCTGACTGTTAAGGAGTATGAACCAGTGTTTATACAAGAATAACACTGTCTGCATAGCAAACATTGGCCAGTCACATGAGGGCAGTCATGCTGGGGAAGAGACTTACGGGGCGTTCACACTTGCACCCTTGTGAGCCCTGTCTTATTCCACTGGGTTTCTGTCATAAGCCCCAGAGAAACTGCAAAGGGGACATTTTCCCAGTGGTCAGTTTTAAAACTTATTCATTTGAATGGGTTTTAAAAGCAAACCGCTGGTGTCCGGCAAAAAAAAAAATAAATAAAAATAAAATGTTTCCCTGTGGAAAGACTGCATACGGACACTGGTGGTTTGCGTGAATGGGTTTTGGGGTTTGCAAAGTGACCACCCGTGAGCGTCTTCTGCCTCTCCATGGCGAAACCGTGCACAAAGTCGGACACACAGGACTTTGTGTCCGGTTAAAAAAAAAACTGTTTCTCTGCGGAGAGGCGGTCACTTTGCAAACCCAAACTGACTGCCAGGCTTCCATCTCCTATCCAGTTTCTCTCGGCAGAAGACGGAAACCCGAAAGCGGAGACTGGGGACACTTGTGAATCTGCCCTTAGTGTGTTTTGTCACTATCAGCAACTTACAATCTTCGACAGTATTTCTTTCAAAGGGTAACAAGATATATTATAAATGGTGCAGAGTTTTTTTTGTTTTTTTCTTTATAAATAGACATTGATAGGTAGATAAATAAGTAAATAAATAAACAAAGATAGATGGATAAATGATAGATAGATAGATAGATAGATAGATAGATAGATAGATAGATAGGAGATAGATAGATAGATAGATAGATAGATAGATAGATACAGTACTTCTATCAATTTATAGATTTATCTTTCAATCTACCAAGCAGTCAAGCTATGAGTATTATTTGGCACTTGTTTCACTATATGAATAATCTGAATGATAAATATATGCACCCTATGTATACTTAATATGTAAACTAGTATGAGTATATGCATGAGGAAAATGAGATGACAAGTACCTGAGGTTTCATCCACTCTTTCATCCACCACATGGTCCTTCTGATGAACCCATTCGCTGTTGCACTTGAAGTAGATCTGCGTGGCCGGGCTGGCCTTGCAGTACAAGTTTACTGGTTTATTTTTCACAATGTAAGCTTCCTCAGGTTCAATAAGAAAATGAGGTAACGGTTCCGGCGGATCTGATGGGAACGTCTCTGGTAGTTCATGAAAGAAGTCATCATCTGTAGTAAAAGAAATAGGTCATATGATTACTATTGTAGAATGGAAACATATAAATCCTTCCTTTAGTAGGTTACACGATGCATTACTTGCAATAGACTTAGACTTAGGCAGAGCTTAGCTGTCACTTGATCAGCTGTGTAGGTTTAGTTTCTACAATATACAGTTAGACAGCACATATCAACCTTATGCAGTAGATTTTTTCATGTTGTATGCAGTTTTATTGTTAGATCGCCTCCTATAATGGAGCTTTGACTCTGCATTTTGTTCCCGTCATGTTCAAATGTTTTCCTTTAAAATCATTGGAGAAAAATGACTCGATCAAACAGACTTGAAAGGCAAAAGGTTTAGTAAATTATTAGAAGTAATGTGATAGTTCTCTGGGGAGAGTGAGAATATATTACTAATAATTACATTTATAGATTTTCTTATGTGACCTGGCTACAGCTACCACTTAGTATGTAACATATTCCCAGATGCAAAACTGGCAATAGATATGCCAGAATAAGTTGTACATTCATTTTGCACTGCATTTTGTGTAATTATTGGATAGCTCCTTCATATACCTTATGTACATTAATAGAGATGAGCGAACACTAAAATGTTCGAGGTTCGAAATTCGATTCGAACAGCTGCTCACTGTTCGAGTGTTCGAATGGGTTTCGAACCCCATTATAGTCTATGGGGAACATATACTCGTTAAGGGGGAAACCCAAATCCGTGTCTGGAGGGTCACCAAGTCCACTATGACACCCCAGGAAATGATACCAACACCCTGGAATGACACTGGGACAGCAGGGGAAGCATGTCTGGGGGCATAAAAGTCACTTTATTTCATGGAAATCCCTGTCAGTTTGCGATTTTCACAAGCTAACTTTTCCCCATAGAAATGCATTGGCCAGTGCTGATTGGCCAGAGTACGGAATTCGACCAATCAGCGCTGGCTCTGCTGGAGGAGGCGGAGTCTAAGATCGCTCCACACCAGTCTCCATTCAGGTCTGACCTTAGACTCCGCCTCCTCCGGCAGAGCCAGCGCTGATTGGCCGAAGGCTGGCCAATGCATTCCTATGCGAATGCAGAGACTTAGCAGTGCTGAGCCAGTTCTGCTCAACTACACATCTGATGCACACTCGGCTCTGCTACATCAGATGATGTACATCTGATGTAGCAAAGCCGAGGGTGCACTAGAACCCCTGTGCAAACTCAGCTCACGCTAATAGAATGCATTGGCCAGCGCTGGTTGGCCAATGCATTCTATTAGCCCGATGAAGTAGAGCTGAATGTGTGTGTTAAGCACACACATTCAGCTCTACTTCATCGGGCTAATACAATGCATTGGCCAGCGCTGATTGGCCAGAGTACGGAATTCGACCAATCAGCGCTGGCTCTGCCTGAGGAGGCGGAGTCTAAGGTCGGACCTGAATGGGGACTGGTGTGGAGCGATCTTAGACTCCGCCTCTTCCAGCAGAGCCAGCGCTGATTGGTCGAATTCCATACTCTGGCCAATCAGCGCTGGCCAATGCATTCTATTAGCCCGATGAAGTAGAGCTGAATGTGTGTGCTTAACACACACATTCAGCTCTACTTCATCGGGCTAATAGAATGCATTGGCCAATCAGCGCTGGCCAATGCATTCTATTAGCGTGAGCTGAGTTTGCACAGGGGTTCTAGTGCACCCTCGGCTCTGCTACATCAGATGTACATCATCTGATGTAGCAGAGCCGAGTGTGCATCAGATGTAGCAGAGCTGAGTGTGCATCAGATGTGTAGTTGAGCAGAACTGGCTCAGAACTGCTAAGTCTCTGCATTCGCATAGGAATGCATTGGCCAGCCTTCGGCCAATCAGCGCTGGCTCTGCCGGAGGAGGCAGAGTCTAAGGTCAGACCTGAATGGAGACTGGTGTGGAGCAATCTTAGACTCCGCCTCCTCCAGCAGAGCCAGCGCTGATTGGTCGAGTTCCGTACTCTGGCCAATCAGCGCTGTCCAATGCATTCCTATTGGAAAAAGTTTATGTCACAAAAATCACAATTACACACCCGATAGAGCCCCAAAAAGTTATTTTTAATAACATTCCTACCTAAATAAAGGTTATCCCTAGCTATCCCTGCCTGTACAGCTATCCCTGTCTCTTAGTCACAAAGTTCACATTCTCATATGACCCGGATTTGAAATCCACTATTCGTCTAAAATGGAGGTCACCTGATTTCGGCAGCCAATGACTTTTTCCGATTTTTTTCGATGCCTCCGGTGTCGTAGTTCCTGTCCCACCTCCCCTGCGCTGTTATTGGTGCAAAAAAAGCGCCAGGGAAGGTGGGAGGGGAATCGAATTTTTTTGGAGTTTGCCACATGATGTTCGATTCGAATCGAACACATCGAACAGCCTGATATCCGATCGAACATGTGTTCGATAGAACACTGTTCGCTCATCTCTATACATTAACTCATTTTTTTGTAGGATGCAGCCAGGACCTTATGTTGGTTGAGTGTATACGGGCTACTGGTACTACTAAGGTGCATGTATATAGAGCTGGACAGCCCTCCTGCATGGACGTCACTTTATGCTGTTAACCAGAGCTCTGCACCACACATTATCATATGACTGGCACCTTGAATAAATCATATCTATGAGGGTGGAAGACCAGCAGAATATACCTCAAAACCAGCGTCATATTCCTTAGTGTAAACATAGCCTTAGTGGGAGAGTCAAACAACTAGCAGGAAGACCTTAAGGGTGATTTAACAGTTTCCAAATATGCCTCTGTTATTCAGCTTTGGAGCCCCATTTTCATATAATTTGTAGTTTTATTTACATGTAAATGAGGGAAAAAATCTTTGCCCCAGAATCTAGAGCTGAGGTCAAAGCCCAAGCAAGCTAAAGTATGCCCAAAGTATGTTTTATTTGCACACATATATATTTAACAGTGATTTACATGAAGATGGGGCTCCAAAGCTGAATGACAGATATATTTGGAAAGATAATGGGATTAGGTTTGTAATGAATTTACCACAGCCACTGTGCCGTTAGAACACATATGCTTTGCCAACCTGGTGAGTGAGTACAGGAAAAAACATGCTGTGTTTGTCTGTCTGTCCATGTACTCTCCCCCAGCACTGACAGCATACACCAGCTTTTTACATTAGTTATTCCTACTTCCTAGGAGTAGGACTTAGGAATAAGAGATGGTGGACAAGTGAAGCTACTTGGAATAGTTTATGCATTGATAGAAGTTCCAACTTTACCAACTTCCTCAGCTTATGGATTGTTTCTGCAACATTCTGCTACAGCTTTGCAACTATCCCTGCTCAAAACTTCAGTTTTCTATGCTCCATGATTTCTATGCAACTTCATCTGGGCCCAGACTATATACCTGTGTGTGGCACAGAAATTCTGATAGAAGTCCTGGCTATACAAAAGGAGATGATCTCCAGTCTGGCTGTTTTTGGGCTATCTATGTGCCGCTTTGGCAATGTCAAGTGATTGGTTGACTACAGCATTAACACAATTGACTTGTCCAATAATAAAAAGACAAATCTATAGATGTGCAACTCTTTCATGTTTGGGGAATGACTAAGATTAGTACACCAAAAGTTGAACCTGTTCTAGCTGGACTGTATTGTGTCCCACCATTATTCAATATCTGTCCAATCATATATCATGGCCATAGCTTTATAGCTCATTTGCAGATTCAGATCTTTAGCATACGACATACTATAAAACATTTATATCCCTGCCTTACATAATATTTCTCATTTGGATTTTCTATATCATAATTTAATGCTAGTATTCTTATAAGACAGAAAGTATCATTTCAGATTTACCCCCAAATAAATGTAACTTCTCTTATAAATGACGAGTAAGTGACTGCCTTTTTGGTCTTTAAAATATAGTGTCCATTACACCCAGATGAAGTATAAAGCAAATTTACTCAAAATGTATTTTAGCGAGTGAATCTTCATCTTCAATTTGAAAGAAACCTAATTTTATATGCATCTGCTTGCTTATCGCTCCAGAAGATTAAGATGCATTGCGGATTGTGCAGTTTGGTTTACTGTGAGCTACATGTATACTTTGATTCACATTAAGGCTCCCAGGAAGCCTCGGCATTACCTTGTGAAATTAGTATGAGCAGGTGGTGGTGCTGTTACAGCAACGGATCACCTTTGATCGCTGCGCTTATTAACTGCCAAGCCTGTGTTGTAGAGGTCTGAGGCTAGAATAGCTGTGCGGAAAGCATTATGCTCAAGAGAATTTTGCTTTTAACAGTCATCAATATCTCGAATGGTTGTGAAATAAGTTAAATCAAATTCGAAGGTGAAGATGTAAAGATGTCATGATCCTTTTGAGGGTTCCCAGAACACCCAACTCTGCTTTACATGTAGATCTAACCACCAAGAAAAAAGACAAAAATAGATAAGTGGACTAACTATATAAACTGATGATATTGTAGATGTAGAGCAATGGCGAGCAATTTGGCTTTATCCGGAAAAAAATACAATTTGGTGATAAAGGGTAAAAAGCTTTATCAAATGTTACTTGTGTAAATTGGATTTCATGTTAATATTTGCTATAATGGGCTTTTTAATTTTTTTGCATTATTTAATAATAGATATTGATTTATTAAAGATCAATTTTGAGCTATATGGAATTTGTTATTTTTTAGAACAATTATAGTGTTTGGTGTTCTTCAGGGTTTTTTTGTATTTGTGGATTATGAGACCTGTTATTCCTTTTGTATTACTATAAAGGTGTTGTCTGCTTTAGAAAACCATTGTGAACTCTTCTGAGTTAATAAGTTGTCTCCTCTACAGGATCCTCATCTATTAGAGCTAGGGCTGAAAGTGGCTATAAAGAGAATGATGAGGAATAACAATATGCTGACTCCACCCGAATTATCAAATAAAATACCCATATTTTATATTTATTTAAAGTAAATCGAATTTGAGACCGTTTTTAAAAGTCGAGCTCTATAAGGGTATATAGCTTCTATGAAACATGGGCATGGTGTAAGATGCAACAATGTGCACTTCAACCAAACCAAAAGTCTGGCATATATCTTGTTCAAAGCAATAGGTTGTATAAAGTTTGACTACTGTAGGCAGTCTAATGGTGCACCAGATTTACCACCCAGAATCAATCATTACTATAAACCTGGCACATTTTAAGACTGGTTAATCTTATTCTGCACTGTTATTAAATGTGGGTTCATGTCTTGTTCTGGAGGACTTACCGCATTCATATAAGACATGCACAGTAAATTGATTTTGAAACACTGGTAATACTTTATTTTTCCTCTGGGGGCACTGCAGAGAAATGAAATACTTGTTCCTATGCAGATTCCAACTGATCACTGTGACCCCAGGACCTGCTTAATTTTGAGGAAACCTTTCAATAGAATATGTTTGTTCAGTGATCATTTCATATTACATATTTTTACAAGATGAATTACAAATATAATATTCCTCCATGTTCAAAATGATTATATGTCATTGCATAAAGACAGAATTACAATGACGGCTGAATCCTTTTTGTTAGGAGTTCAAGTTCTTTCTATCTTTCTTGTTCTTGGCACAATAGAAAATACACCAATTCTACAAGTATCACGAGGTAAATGCTGCTATTGAATTTTCCATCTCTAGCCAGCAGAAACACATATATGTCCTCTCAAATGTGGTAATAAAAGGATTTATTTGAAGCATCCATATAGCAGCATCCATTAGCAGTCATAACGCATGACACTGGGTCAATTCTCCAAGGAGTAGGGTTTCCTTTTCAATCCAGTCTTAGATACTTTCCCTCTCTGTGCCACATTAGCCCTGAAGCTGCGGCACTGTTCTGACCCAGCTTACATCTACGTAATTAAAGAAGGACATGGAACGGGCGCAAACTAAAACTGGTTCAATATATGGCACCCCCGAGCCGCTAATAAACCTTTCATCTCACATTACAAATACAGCAATTCATTCACAAGCCTACAGTCCATCCTATTCTGTATGAAAACATAAATATTGACTCGGCTTTACACTAACCCAAGCCAAGTTACTAAAAAATGTATCTCTCTTTGAAATCCAGAAAGAAACATTTGTACTGGGTAAGTAGCTGAATATCTCCAGTGTTCTCACTGTATACAGTCACACAGTCTGTCTGGGATATACTGATGTTTTATTCCCTCTGCACAGTAGACAGCTTGTGTATTAATGTGTATCTAAGAGTTATTCAGTTCAGCACCGGCATCTAGGAGTCAAAGGGATAATTGGCCACATGTTGTGGCTAATATATTAGGTTAATGAGTAGTAAAAGGAACTTTTTTTTTTTTTTTTTTACAATTTTACATTTGCATATGCAAATATATTAAGATGCTGTGCTAAGATTTTTAAAGGCTAAATACAGATGTAGCAGAGCAAAAACTGTTATTGCAGTATAGATGCAGAGATGAGTTTTTTATGCAGTGGAATTCATCATCTTACTATGGTTTTCATACTAGATAAAAATACTGACTAAGTTAATTAATCTGAAGCTATCCCTATCATGATCATTGGCATGCATAGAAAAGAGGGGACCCTTATTATATATCAAAAGGGTCCTCCATTATTGGCACATAAAGGCGTATTGTTTGTTACCCCATCTTTTAATGACCATTAGGCCATTTCATTATCCCTTTGCTTGCTTGTAGTCCCTCTGCACACATTCTTACCCCCAAACAAAGTTATTCCAGTGCTGGGTCCCTTACTTTTGTTGGTGCAATAGTGTCCATACAATTTACTGTTAATCAACTGCAAAGGAAGATGAGGGTGGGCTGAGTTTGGGCTGAGTGTGGACTGAGAGTCGGCTGAGGGTGGGCCAAGGGTGGATTGAGGGTCAGCTGAGGGTGGGTTGAGGGTGGACTGAGGGTCAGCTGAGGGTGGGCTGAGAGTGGACCAAGGGTTGGCCGAGGGTGGACTGAGGGTCAGCTGAGGGTGGGTTGAGGGTGGACTGAGGGTCATCTGAGGGTGGGCTGAGAGTGCACTGAGGGTCAGCTGAGGGTGGGCTGAGAGTGGACTGAGGGTCAGCTGAGGGTGGACTGAGGGTCAGCTGAGGGTGGACTGAGGGTGGGATCCTCTCTCTGCAACACATGCACTGCTTAGTCTTTGCTATTTATAAGCTACTGCCTTCCTCACCTATTTGAAGTTGATAGGCACCTATGTCCCTATACACTGTATAGAGAAAAGCTATCAGTGATAAGTGGGGGGTTAGATCGCAGTTAATGAATATCTAGGAGTTGGCTATGCATTGAACAAACACTAGCCTCAGCTGAAGTTAACAAACAGAGTTAATGTAACCTATTACACCAACAAAAGTGTGATATAATGTTAGCTTTCCTGAACTAAAATATATAATAAAGTTACGTACAGTTTTGTTCATTGCTAATCTTATGGTGACTGACTACAAACAAACCCTATATAGATTTTTTTCTTGATCATAAACTCTTCCATGTATCCTATACTTTTTGCTTATTTTGTGAACAAATGTTAAAAATAAGTATGAGGCAGATAGAAGGCAATATAACTGCAGGATCAGACTACAAAGGATGTTTGTTGTCAGAAAACACTGAGACATATAAATCTGCACATGGGCTGTATGCACAAAATTGTGGAATATTTTTAATCACTACACTTTACAAGGTTGCTTGGGAACCTCCCAAATGGAATACCTAACACATTGACAAGCGGTGAAAGCACACGGACCCCATAGACTATAATGGGGTTTGTGTGTTTTCCGCGCGGTGTCCACATGAATCCTGTGGAGAGGAAAGTAGTTCATGAAGTACTTTTCTCTTCACATGTTCCATGTGGACACCGTGCGGAAAACACAAGGACCCTATTATAGTATATGGGGTCCGTGTGCTTTCATTGCTCACTGCTTGTCAATGTGTTCAGTATTCCATTAAAGGGTCCCCAAGTGGACTCCCTGAATGGAATACGGAACTCAGATGTGAACCAGGCCTCAGAAACAACTAAAAAATGTACAAAATGACCTACAGTATAGTACAAAGATGTTTACTTTGAAGGCTAGAATGTTATTCTAATAGGAACTTATTCTGCATTGTTGTTATATCCTATTACACAAGTCCATCATGCTACAATGTTATTCTTAACACAGACCCATTACATTAAACATGGTCATTTTTGGAGACTTTTGAAGCTTTTTCAAGTTACGGCAAGACAAAAATTCTGTTGTCTATGCGTAATTTATCCCAAAGAACTTCAAATTGTGTACATTTTGGAGAATTTTGGCACACAAACAAATAAAGCCTTTATAAAATGATAACCATCTCACTACAAAACCATGAAGCCAGCTATCAGAAATGTGAACTACAATTTAGAATGGGAAATTCTCAGCTCAGGTTTTATCTTGCAAACTTGTGTTTGTACAGCCACAGAGGAGTTTTCAGTAAGATAATACATAGCACTACAGGAGTCCTGCGGCTTCCATGATGAAAGCACTTATATTTGGGGACGAAAGGACACTCTGTTAAAACAAGACATTGTTGTGATTTCACTGACGGTGCTTCAAGGATTCTTTATGCAAAGCAGATATTAGAGGTCAAGTAAGAAGGACACAGTGCATACCAAAAAGGCACCGTGCAAAGCCAATGGATGAAAAAATAAAAATAAATAAATTTAGAACAGGAACGCTTACTTTACGGTTATGTTATACACTTGTTTTTTAGTAAAATGATTGTCTATCCCTTAACATACTGTACGTCAACAATTTTTGATTATTGAAAGTCTGACTTTAGGGCCACGGCTTCTGCCATGTGACGTCTGTTAAAAAAATGGACGTCACACAGCCATTGATCATTAAACCAATAAAGCTTTAGACATGGAAAGATAGTATAGACTTTGTAGAACACTAAATCCAAAATTCTGAAAAATGTAGAACTGTGCGCGTGTGTCTAAAGAAATAAATGGTCATATGGTCAGCAGATTTAGTATTAAGATATTGTTCTGTCACTACTAAAGTAGAACTATATGAAATTTCTGAATACCTAGACATACACAAACTGCTGAAAAGAGTAATAAAAAAGGAAAAACAAATCTTGTACCCGATATATTCTGCCTAGTATCTGGGTGAGGAGCTCAGGAGGTGATTTATCACTGTGTTTATCTTTCCTTTATATGTATGTTCTGCTATAAAAGCTTTATCAGCACATTATCATCCAGAAACTTAAATCAGCAGAAATGGGTTTTTTACTTTATTATATTGTCTACCTAAATTCAATTCCTCATTCAGTTAAAGTTATAATAAGTTAACTTTCTATTATCACCAAGATCTTTCAGTCCTATCTTATTTTTAATCAATAGTGGCCATGTCAGGAATGAGCTGCTGAAAGTTATCAGCACAAATACTGAATGTGTTAAAAGGTGTTATAGGATACAAAGCACTGTGCACTTTACATGGCATAAAGGAGTTTTACTCCTTCATTTATCTCTCTGCTCTGCAAAGGCTTAAAAGGAAGCCATACAACATTGTCACATGTCATTGTCTCCTTTTATAATGTATAATTTCACAGTGGAATGGTATGGTCCATTTTAATGAAAATACCATATTTTTCTGTTTATAAAATGCACCTGATGATAAGATGCATCTAGGTTTTAGAGGAAGAACATAGGAAAAGAATATTTTGAACTAATTACTGGAAAACCTATTCAGGGGTGAACCTACCCCTTTCGTCGCCCGAGGCGAACGACAGAAAGCCCCCCCCCCCGACTGGAGGGGCGGAGCGGAGGGGGCGTGTCAGAGCAAAGGGGTGGGGCGACGCAAAGGGGACAGGGCTTAGGGGCGTTCGCAGGCAGAGAGCAGGCAGGGAGAGGACCTGCTCTCTGCCTGAGTGTGAGGGGAGGCTGCTGGAGCAGCGCTGCTTCAGTGCCCTCCCCAATCCACCGCTCGGTGCTAAACCAGTCTAGGACAGCTTGTTCTGGACTGACTTAGGTAAGCAAAAATGCCGCCCTCCCTGGGGTCCTGACATAGCGCCTCCTGAAGCGGTCTCTTCAGGTCGCCTCCTGGGAGGTGCGGCACTGAACCTATTTAAAAATAATGTCCCTTAGTGGATCCTCCACAAAGTATAATGTCCCATAGTGGTCCTTCCACTTAGTATAATGCCCTATAATGACACCTCCACACACTATAATGCCATATAGTGGCCGCCACACACTATAATGCCATATAGTGTCTTCCACACACTGCCTGAATAATGCCATATAGGGGCCCTTTCATACAGTTTAATGCTCCATATGGACTCTACACAGTATAATATCCATTAGTGATAACTCTACACACTATAATGTCTCACAGTAGCCCCTCCACACATTATAATTTCCCATAGTGACCCCTCCACACAGTATAATCACTTATAGTGTCCTCCACACACTATAATTCCCTATAGTGGCCCCTTCACACAATATAATGTCCCATATTAGACTCTCCACATACTATAATGCCTATAGTGGTTCCTTTACACACTGAAATGTCTCACAGTAGCCCCTCCACACAGTACAGTGTTCCATAGTAACCACTCCACTTATTATAACGTCCATATGATTTTCTTTGCAAAATGTTGGGGTTCACCACCCATGAACCATTACAAGATGCACAGACTTTTTCCCCTCACTTTGAGTGTATGGTAATACTTCAAGATAACAGGTGAAGGTTTTATGGAACAAGGGCAGCAAGCCAAAATATAAGCTTACTAGTAAATTAGTAAAACTGTTAAGACTGTTTTGATCAGCATTCCTGCTACTTTGGAAAAAAAATTCTACCAGCAATCTGCATTTGGAACACATGCACACTTGGTTTTCATGGGCCTGTTAGTGGCAAGAGGTCACTGACCGACTCCACTGGCGGCAGCTTGTTTTGCTTGTCAATATTAACATCCAATATGCTCTTTTCCCTAAAATATGCAATCAGGTTAGTGTCAAAATACCACCATTTACATTAGATGGTTTGCATGGTCCTGCCAAAATTGGCGGGTTTGGTCAACGTTAATCCAAGTCTCCATACTTTAATATTCTTGTGTTATTATTATCATTGATCGAATAGTATTCATCAAATACATCACTCTCATAGGAATGAGTGTTAGCAACCATCAAATATTTACTGCGCTTAACCCCTTGGTGTTCGGTCGCTTCAATGCATTCCTATGGGAGCGAGGTATTCGACAAATAATTTCGAATACTATTCACTCAACACTAGTTATGATATGTTATTCACATTTTCGGGCATAAAAAAACTCTGTACAAACACTCTGTAGGCTAATGAAGTTGGATCTAGTATCATGTACTCCATTTGTAGGTGTTTGGACTAAAGCGAGACTGTAAGGGAATTGCTAAGACAGCAATTCCCAGAACTGTTAAACCCTGGGAGGGGCACAGGAGACAGTGAGCCCTAAGCTGAAGCCCCCCGCTTTCCCTTCCTATTGCCAGGCCCTATCCTAGGTAATAGGCGACAACCACAAGGACAGTCCCTCCCTTAATACGTGAAACACAAAACGCAGACAAGACGAACAACAACAAAGGGAGGTCAGCTAACCAGGGTTCGGTAACAGGAGAGCGATGCAGTGCCAAATCGGAGTCAAGAGAATAGTCAATGAGGAAAGCCAAAGGTCAAGTATAATAGTATAAGCAAAACAGGGACAGTAAGAGCAGGTATGCACACGGCAATAACAAGCACTGGTGTGAATGGGAACCAAGGCTAAATAGGGAGGAAGAACCCGCCCATGGAGTTCACAGAAAGGCAGCTGTCAATCACAGGGTAAGGCCAGATTAACCACTTAATGGACAGAGGCAACATAGGCAGAAGACGGGTGTGGTGCAAATGCAATCACAGAACTAGAGCCGAGTTCACACAGTGCGACCAAAAACATTAATCCAAGAACCAAACTGCACCCGCCTCCTGCGCCGCAGCATGCGAGCAGAGGGTGGTGCAGTGACCCGAACAGGCAGAGATGTTACAGAGACAGTGGCCTATTGCATGTGTATTTACAACAGTATACTTTTACATAGAAATGTAGGGCAGTTAAATGTCGGTAGGTTTATAAATAACCTATATAATACTTGTGTGATGGTCATGGCTAGGAAAATATTCTCCCTTTGGGGTATTAAACTGGTATTAGTAAATGTACAGATTGACTGAGTGTTCATCCTCATCTGGGAAATATAAATGCTTGAAGTGTGATATACAATTGCTAACAAATCCTCAGTACTAGTTATCTGGAGTATTGAAAGGTATGGACAATATGGTTCTTGAATTATTTTGCACCACCCCATATACTCGCCATCTACAATGTCCTGGCCCAGTTAGTTGGACCTATGGTTTATGTTTTGTTTCTATACTTCTATAATGGTGCTGCGGTAATGTTTTCCTAATCTACCAAATTACAAATTAATTGATGGCATGAGATACAGTGACAACTTGAGATGCCCTGTTCAGTAGACAGGCAGCACTGTCCTATTTTGTAGCAGTGGGTGCAATTTTCCAAGAGGACTGTCTAATCTCCCTCAGGACACAATGTCACATTGGAAGAATGTAACAGCATCCCTTCATGAACTGTCCACAAAAATGTCCCAAAATGCAAGTTCTGATCCAACAAAGTGCATATGAAATTGAAAAGAGGGAGTCACAATGAATACCATGCAGCTTCTGACATTGTGGGACTAACAGATTTGTTTTCAAAGCAATTATATATGTGTGATCTATTTGTGGCATCTTCACACTCCTCTCCTAACAAAAAGGACTATTAGACTGTCACCCATGATCAGCTAAAGGGTATGAAGAACCAATTCTGTAACGCCTTGTTGCTGCCAGTCAGTAGGATCTGAATAATGGTATAGTCCCTGTGAACTGTCCTTTATTGTTAATCCTCGTGTTCTCCAATGGAGGACAGTTATTACTTAATTTTGACAAAAAGAATGACAGAAGAAAGAATCTGGAAGCCCTTTATTATATTCCATGAGATGAGGAACAAAGCAGACTATTTTATCTGATGTGCCTACACAGGATATGGGCCCTCCTTCCTCTGTTAGGAAATTTAACAACCCGTCCAACTCGATTTGGACAATGCAATGTTTTTCAATAAAAAAAAAAAAGCTCTTCTGCCAGACTGTCACAATGGATAATTTTATTGGCCTCTTGCCCTGCAGGAAGCATGGCAGAGCCCAATGTGCTCAATATTTAATACGCCACAGCTGCCTTGCAATGTAATCTAGGAGAATACAAAATGCCAATGCTCATTAGGGTGAAGGATTTTTTTTTATTACAATTTTTATTAGTTCTTGGCTGAGTTTTGGCTAAAAGAGGATATTCATTTTTAAGACCTTTCAAAACTTCCACAAATAAGAGCAATTATTGGGTAGAGGGGAAGCACCAGAGGTTTAGAATCTGCTTCATGTATCATGAAAAGTCAGCGTATCATTATGGATCACTACGGTTCACATTGATGAAGCTGACCTGGACAGAGATTAAATCGTTCAGACTAAATGATAATGTAAAGTTTTATTTATTTAGTGTTCACTGTACTCAAATAAAATTTGTAAAGCAGACTTCTTTTCCTTGAAGTAATCGCTTGCAATTGCAGTGCCAGTTTCTTTGCAGAAAGATATTAAATCTTAATCTAATCTGGCAGGGACCCAGGCAACCTAAATTTGTTTTACACATAATTCTGATGGCATTGCAGGCCAAACATATCAAGCTCTTCAATTTCAATCTGAAACTTCAGTTACATGAACGGTTAAGTGGGAGGAAGCATTAACAGGAATGGGTAGAGCATTATGTACTAGGGAGAAATAATACAAGCAATGTATTCCGCCTAATTTATTGGTTTCACCATATCATTATAAAATACATTTAAATATGTTTTGTTTTATTCCTAAGAACTAGAAAAATGTAAAGTTAGTTTTGAAGTTTTGAAATTTCACATAATAACGACACTTTTATTCATTTTCATAATCTAAAGTTAGTATTCTAACATCCAGTTTTGTCCACTGCTTTGTCTTTAGGGGTGTGTACCTGAATAGTGTGAAATTATCCAAATATATCTTCAAAAATGCCTCAGTGGCAGTGGTGTAACTAGAAATGGCGGGACCCCAAGGGGAGCTTTTGACATACCCCCCCCCCGACCGACTCAGTGGTGCCTTGGTTAATAACTCCGCAGTTCCTTTGAGGAGTGGGTGTATGACAGTGCCGGGACCACTGCTCAGTCCGCCCGATCTCTACTCCAATACAGGCTAGATTGGGATTTTAGTTGATAATTTCCCCTAGAGGTTGGTGCTGGTATTTTATATTTATCAGCTCCATTGACATTTAGTAACTGTTAGAAAGTTTCTAACTCCTGACCTGATGCTTGTGCAGGATGGTGACAGAGTGTGGGGTGTAGCCTGAGAACAAGGTGCCAGTGCATGCGTGACTGTCGTTTTCAACTATTCTGTGCCTTTAGTCAATTATTTTTCTTATACTGGCATCTCCTCTGGAGCTACTCTCCTTGAACAATCATAGCTCTCACATACTATGCAAAGAAGTTGGCAGGCTTTCTGAGTTGGGAACAAGTGTGAGGAAGAAATGTGCAGGTCCAGACCACCTGCTAAGGCGGCTAACAGGAATACTAGGAGAAACAGGGCAAACACACCGCTACTGTGCACATATTATATGCATCGCTTCTTGTGACCAACATAGGTTGGAAAATGAAATGCATGTGATATGTTAATCTGTGTTTGCAACATGTGCATGTAATATATGATTGACGACATTGAAAATGCATGTGAAATTTTGTTCACATATACACTAGTATTTCCCTTGGTCTATCCTTTTACAGGAGCAGAATATCAAAATACCAAAAATGCTGGAACAGCAGCCAATGGACCCAAATAACTCTAATGGGTTCTGTCATGCTTCCGCTATGGCATCTCTCAGTTTGCTTGACTATTCTATCTTTGATTTTTGACAAAATTTGTATCCTAACAAAGCTTGTAGTTCAGATGTGCACACAGCCTAATGTGTGTACTATGAAAGCAGCAGAGACAACTTTGTGTAATGTGTCCATGCCAGAACTGTAGGAAAATTGCAAGTTTTTGTGCACGTGTATAATCTCTCTTCCATTGTTATCACTTTCAGTTCCCTTATCTCTTTCTTCCCTATTAGAGTACCCTGCCAACCAGTCTCTTCCCCTTTCCCCAACAAAGCCACTTTCCATCCTGCCCTCCCATTTAGGCTCTGACAGTTTGTGTCCTACTCCTCCCCATCCATAGTAATGGAGGACACCAGACTCTTTGGCTGTATGAGATTCTGAAATTCCCAATAGTAGACCTGAGATCCATAATGTGACCTCCAAACCCCATATAGTTATATTCCTTGTCTACACATAAATAACTGGTTGCTGACTATTCAACAAACATGGCATAAATAAATATTTCTGGCAATTATAAGAAACTTTGGGATATATAGTAGCAGAGAGATATACCTCTTTCTGCTCTTATCAAGCTGATTCTGTCCCTCTCCAATACTGAAATGAATATCACTCTGAACATTCGGATACTGTATGTTTGTCTGATGGCGGAATGCATGTCACTTGATTCAAAATACCTATCTCTAAATAAGTCTATTGAGGTGGGGGGAGGGAAACTAGTGAGGAGTAAAGGAGATAAGAGAGGAAAGACTGGCTTAATTTGACACTTTCTATCACAACCAAAATACTTTATTCACATCAGTAAATTTCAGGACTTCTCTATATATGTCCTGCATTATCCTGGGGCTGTTTCTGAGTGAAAAGAAGCAGCTGTAGAACATATTCTCCTTCACTTACTGTGAGCAGGATATGGCAACCATCTGAGAGAGAAATGCAAACTACAGGCAGAGCCTGAAGAGGGATAACTGCTAGGTCTAAGTCATGTAATAGTCTGAAATACTGGTACACCTTATATGCACACATTATACTTTGAGCATGATAAACAGACTTACCACAACTATAATGGATACACTATATCAAAAGCCATCAGACTATACACTGTGACAAAATATGCCTTTCCCATACAAAGACAATCAACCGTTCCGTTACATAGGATCTTGTATACACTCACCGGCCACTTTATTAGGTACACCATGCTAGTAACGGGTTGGACCCCCTTTTGCCTTCAGAACTGCCTCAATTCTTCGTGGCATAGATTCAACAAGGTGCTGGAAGCATTCCTCAGAGATTTTGGTCCATATTGACATGATGGCATCACACAGTTGCCGCAGATTTGTCGGCTGCACATCCATGATGCGAATCTCCCGTTCCACCACATCCCAAAGATGCTCTATTGGATTGAGATCTGGTGACTGTGGAGGCCATTGGAGTACAGTGAACTCATTGTCATGTTCAAGAAACCAGTCTGAGATGATTCCAGCTTTATGACATGGCGCATTATCCTGCTGAAAGTAGCCATCAGATGTTGGGTACATTGTGGTCATAAAGGGATGGACATGGTCAGCAACAATACTCAGGTAGGCTTTTGTGTTGCAACGATGCTCAATTGGTACCAAGGGGCCCAAAGAGTGCCAAGAAAATATTCCCCACACCATGACACCACCACCACCAGCCTGAACCGTTGATACAAGGCAGGATGGATCCATGCTTTCATGTTGTTGACGCCAAATTCTGACCCTACCATCCGAATGTCGCAGCAGAAATCGAGACTCATCAGACCAGGCAACGTTTTTCCAATCTTCAATTGTCCAATTTCGATGAGCTTGTGCAAATTGTAGCCTCAGTTTCCTGTTCTTAGCTGAAAGGAGTGGCACCCGGTGTGGTCTTCTGCTGCTGTAGCCCATCTGCCTCAAAGTTCAACGTTCTGTGCGTTCAGAGATGCTCTTCTGGCTACCTTGGTTGTAACGGGTGGCTATTTGAGTCACTGTTGCCTTTCTATCAGCTCGAACCAGTCTGGCCATTCTCCTCTGACCTCTGGCAACAACAACGCATTTCCGCCCACAGAACTGCCGCTCACTGGATGTTTTTTCTTTTTCGGACCATTCTCTGTAAACCCTAGAGATGGTTGTGCGTGAAAATCCCAGTAGATCAGCAGTTTCTGAAATACTCAGACCAGCCCTTCTGGCACCAACAACCATGCCACGTTCAAAGGCACTCAAATCACCTTTCTTCCCCATACTGATGCTCGGTTTGAACTGCAGGAGATTGTCTTGACCGTGTCTACATGCCTAAATGCACTGAGTTGCCGCCATGTGATTGGCTGATTAGAAATTAAGTGTTAACGAGCAGTTGGACAGGTGTACCTAATAAAGTGGCCGGTGAGTGTATGTCTCAGTTTCTAGGGTGTCATAAGCTCCCAGTTTAGCAGACAATTAGTATATATAACATATCCATCAGTTTAGATTAGATGAGACATGATACAAAAGATCTCATCTAATGGGGCCTTATACTGGTGAAGGGTTAATAGATACTTCATTTCTAAAGTTTGACTAGCGAGAACACAGGTTACGTTATATCATCTAGTAGGGAATAGCACATGAACAAGCCCTATTGCACTATACAATGCTTTTTTGTCACAGCTAGAAAGTTAAACTTTCTTCCAAGTTATTCTTAGGCAAATCTTTAGATCTTTCCAGCATGAAGTAATAATGCATGTAGTTGATATTCGCTTTGTAACCACGTGCAGCTTTTAGCTCGGTCTCCGATCAATAGACTAGGTAGCTTGTTGGCCTTGGGATCAATAGTAAGTGCATGCATGGCTTTGTCCTTGATTACTGAAAAGAAAAGCAATTCATGTTATGGCGCTTAATGACAACAAAACAAGCCGAGTAATTCACCTGTGACACAGGTCCTTTCCTATAGAACTGCCCACAGCCCTGTAAATCAGGGATTACAACTCCTTATTGTGTTCATGTCACCAGCTCTGAATGCTGGGAGAGTCAGTTTACAATAAGCGTATAAGCGTATGGAAATAGAAAGCCACAAGTGTATCTGGAAATAATTTGACATTATTCTTAGCAGCAGATCATGTCATTAATAATGAATATTATGGCATGAGCTAGGAAGAGTGCTCAGTGCTAAAAATCCTTCTAATTTCTATCATTGCATAAACCTGTTTACGTATGTGAAATGTCTGGATTACCATTCATACTGTTTCTATAGCAACATGAAGGAATGATATTAAAATGATACATATATGCCTTTTATCGTACTCATATTTTTGCTGTTACTTAGCAGCTGCTTATGAGAAGACTACAACTTAAGAGAAACAGATATAAAGGAGTGTTCTAACTCAAGTGTAGTCATAAGACATACATTAAGACCTTAAGGTTAAGGCCCTGCGGGTTCCCTCGCTGCAAAAAAGTGCTGTGGGAAAATCCGCGGTGGCAACACATTGCGGTTCTTCCCGCAGTGCTTTAGACAGAAAGTTTGCAGAGGTTTCCTCTACGGACTTTCTGTTTCAATTATACCTATGGGGAAACCGCCGGCTTTTCCGTAGGTATGATTGACATGCTGAATTTTCTAAAACCACGTTGGTTTTGGAAATTGCAGCGTATCTTAAACTGCATTTTTTCCCGCAAAGTGGGTATGGGATTCGCTAGAATCTCATCCATTAAAATGCCACAATTTTTCCCGTGGCATTTCTGCCGCAGCCAAATTGCATTGTTTATACCACATGGACAACCAGCCTAAAGGAGTTGTCCAAAAAAGAAACATTATTTATTTCCTTATTGCTGCTCCCATTCCAACATTTACCAGATCCCTGCCAGAACATGACTGTACAGTCAATGGATACAAGGGAGGCCCAGTATATTCTGGAATTTCAAGTCTGTCAAAATGGACTAGGAAGTACGGATCAGAGGGTACCCCCCATAAATATAGGAAAAGGAATAGAAATGGCGAGGGATCAATGAGGCAATATATCACTTCTTTTATTGTTAAATTGAATTTTGTGTCCTTTCAAATTATTTTTCCTGCTTCACAATCCCATTAAAGTAGCAAGCTTAAGTTGGCAATAGGGAGTGGAAGCAGCCTATCTCCCATAAAGACAACCTTTCATCACCTCCTCTGACTCTCTGCGTCCTTCAGTAGGTTCTGTCCACTGATTCTGGCTCAGTTGGAATTTTTCTCAATTCCCTTCCATTCTCGAACAACCATTGCTGCTAGGTTAAGTACAATTGTGCTCTCCGCTATCAGGTGGGTGGTTCCTGTCTTTCTGTAGCCTAGGACCACCCACTTGACAGTAGGGAATGTAATTGTGTTGACATTAATGGAAATGATTGCTTGGGAAGGGTCGATACTCGTGAAATAATTCCAGTTGTAACAGAATCAAGGGGTCAGCACCTATTTAAAGGGGTTCTCCCATCATCTTGTTTCAGCAGTCTGTCTGCAGTCTCTTGTTCTCATTTCCTGTATTTCTTCCCTCCACTCCCCTCCTCGGCTGAATGGGACACTGCAGTAAACCAATACTTATGCTTGTAGAGAATAGACTCAGTGTTATCTGTGTATTTACACAGAGCAAACTGCAATTAACTGAACTGAGAGTCCTGCCGCACTGAGTAAGGGCGGGTTCACACCTGCGCCCGTGTCCGCTTTAGGCAATCCAGCTATGTTTCCGTCTTCTGCCCCGAGAAACTGAACAGGGGACGGAAGCCCGGCAGTCTCTTTTCAAACCTATTCAAGTGAATGGGTTTGAAAAGTGAGTGCCCGTGAGTGTTTTGTACTTGTCTGCAGTGAAACAGTTTTTTTTTTTTTTTTAACCAGACACAAAGTCCTGCATGTCTAACTTTGTGTCCGGTTAAAAAAAAAATGGTTTTATGGCAGACATTCACTTGAATAGGTTTAAAAACTGACTGCCGGATTTCCGTCCCCTGTCCAGTTTCTAGGGGCAGAAGGCGGAAACCCAGCAGGATTGCCTAAAGCGAGCACGGACGCAGGTGTGAACCCGCCCTAAGTGACATCACTTGTGTTATCTCACAGGTCTGTGGTTATAGCAACGCTATGTAAACAATGGGAGGAATAAGTTCACATAACAGGCAAACAAAGCAGCATTTCTAAAGCAATATATTTCGGAAAAATCTTCAATTTACATAAGCTACCAGTATAGATAGGATCCTTGAGATGGGACAACCCCTTTTAGGATGTGATGAGTTTGAAAGTAAATGGTCCTCTTTAAGAATAAAATCAAATAAGTCTGACTCTTCTTTTTCCCAACATCTGCCTTTGGGGTGGAAAATTGGGACCCCTGCATATGAAATTACACATGGAAAGCGACTGGTTTGATTGGTATTCCTAAACTGCAGCATTTTTTTCACATCTGCCTAAACTTTTAGAATATTCCTTTATGTTAATTACCATTCTCTACATCAGTGTCACTTATTATACAGTCATGTGACAGCTATGCTACATGCAAGGTGAGAAGTACCTTACAATTGAAAAAGGGAAACGATGTATTATGTGTCCTAACTTACAATACATTAAAATAATGGATTTTTACATTGACATGCCACTGTTTTAAAAAGTAAAATCATATTGAGTGGCATACAGGGCATCACGCAAGGTAATATAATGAGTAGACAGTGAATTTGATGAAGTATATCTCAGCATGTGGGTGGGAATCAAAAATTATAGTGAAATTCAGAAAAGACATTTCTCCAACAGTCTATTAATACACTTAAATCTGTAGTCATGGTGTTATACTTTATGTCACCACAAACTGCTGACTTGCTTTAATATATATGGTATATTACGGATAACATAAATTGAGGTTTCCCCATCTTGCTGGAGTACCAGGTTGACCATGAGCTGTGCTAATCCATTCATTCTTTGTGGGGCTTCTGGAGGAAGCTAGTAAAGTGAATCGGGGCAGCCATAATAACCAGCTGATTCATTCATTTGCGGTTACAAGGGTTCCTGTTCTCCTGATTAGAATGAGTCCCACCGCTCAGAACCTTACCCAGACTCGGACAGAGGAGAAGGTGAATAGCCAAGTGGATACCTGACCCAGGAGGATGACTAAGTAAGACCCTAGATATCCCATCCCCTGCTAGAGTGTGGTGCATGGTATAGTAGACTGTACTACATGTAGATAAACAGCATACAGCATCTCAAGCATTCTATGCTACAATATAAAAAGCTGGATAGAATATTGGGTGGCTAAAGTCTCATTTAGGCATAAGGCAAGCTAACTAGTGTCCTCCCTCGCAGGCCCTGTCTTCTTATTGTCACTACAGGGTTTCCATCTCTAATCATTTTGCTCAAAGAGCTAAGGGGTCCTAGTTTAATGAAATAGAGAGTCAGTGGGATACTGAGTGGACCACAGGACATAAACTGTCCAAGGTAAGGGCTGCTTAGCAGGATTATACTGAAAAAAGTGCATCAGTACAGTTTTAGGAATATGCGAATGGGAGGTACTAATATTTGCATCTAGCTGGATACAGGTAAGTACTAGAGATGAGCGAACAGTGTTCTATCGAACTCATGTTCGATCGGATATTAGGCTGTTCGGCATGTTCGAATCGAATCGAACACCGCGTGGTAAAGTGCGCCATTACTCGATTCCCCTCCCACCTTCCCTGGCGCCTTTTTTGCTCCAATAACAGCGCAGGGTAGGTGGGACAGGAACTACGACACCGGTGACGTTGAAAAAAGTAGGCAAAACCCATTGGCTGCCGAAAACATGTGACCTCTAATTTAAAAGAACAGCGCCGCCCAGCTTCGCGTCATTCTGAGCTTGCAATTCACCGAGGACGGAGGTTTCCGTCCAGTTAGCTAGGGCTTAGATTCTGGGTAGGCAGGGACAGGCTAGATAGGAAGGAGAAGACAACCAACAGCTCTTGTAAGAGCTAAATTCCAGGGAGAAGCTTGTCAGTGTAACGTGGCACTGACGGGCTCAATCGCCGCAACCCAGCTTTCCCAGGATCCTGAATGGAATACACTGTCAGTGTATTCCCGTATACCCGATATATACCCCCGATACCCGTTCCAACGGTGTGCCCCCCCACCTTCACCCCAGAAATACCCTGCAAGTCCCCTAGCAATAGGATTGGGGCTATATACACCCACTATTTTTGCTACTGCCATATAGTGCCATTGTCTCACTGGGAATTCAAAGAATATATTGGGCTTACATATAACTTCAATTCCAGGGAGAAGCTTGTCAGTGTAACGTGGCACTGACGGGCTCAATCGCCGCAATCCAGCTTTCCCAGGATCCTGAATGGAACACACTGACAGTGTATTCCCGTATACCCCATATATACACCCCAAATCCCCGTTCCAACGGTGTGCCCCCCCACCTTCACCTCAGAAATACCCTGCAAGTCCCCTAGCAATAGAATTGGGGCTATATACACCCACAATTTTTGCTACTGGTATATAGTGCCATTGTCTGACTGGGAATTCAAAGAATATATTGGGGTGATGTGCACCCACAATTTTTGCTACTGCTATACAGTGCCATTGTCTCACTGGGAATTTAAAGAATATATGGGGGTTATGTGCACCCACAATTTTTAATACTGGTATACAGTGCCATTGTCTGACTGGGAATTTAAAGAATATATGGGGGTTATGTGCACCCACAATTTTTAATACTGGTATACAGTGCCATTGTCTGACTGGGAATTCAAAGAATATATTGGGGTGACGTGCACCCACAATTTTTGCTACTGCTATACAGTGCCATTGTCTCACTGGGAATTCAAAGAATATATGGGGGTTATGTGCACCCACAATTTTTAATACTGGTATACAGTGCCATTGTCTGACTGGGAATTCAAAGAATATATTGGGGTTATGTGCACCCACAATTTTTAATACTGGTATATAGTGCCATTGTCTGACTGGGAATTCAAAGAATATATGGGGGTTATGTGCACCCACAATTTTTAATACTGGTATACAGTGCCATTGTCTGACTGGGAATTCAAAGAATATATTGGGGTTATGTGCACCCACAATTTTTACTACTGGTATACAGTGCCATTGTCTCACTGGGAATTCAAAGAATATATTGGAGTTATGTGCACCCACAATTTTTACTACTGGTATATAGTGCCATTGTCTGACTGGGAATTCAAAGAATATATAGGGGTTATGTGCACCCACAATTTTTAATACTGGTATACAGTGCCATTGTCTGACTGGGAATTCAAAGAATATATGGGGGTTATGTGCACCCACAATTTTTACTACTGGTATACAGTGCCATTGTCTGACTGGGAATTCAAAGAATATATTGGGGTGACGTGCACCCACAATTTTTGCTACTGCTATACAGTGCCATTGTCTCACTGGGAATTCAAAGAATATATGGGGGTTATGTGCACCCACAATTTTTAATACTGGTATACAGTGCCATTGTCTGACTGGGAATTCAAAGAATATATTGGGGTTATGTGCACCCACAATTTTTAATACTGGTATATAGTGCCATTGTCTGACTGGGAATTCAAAGAATATATGGGGGTTATGTGCACCCACAATTTTTAATACTGGTATACAGTGCCATTGTCTGACTGGGAATTCAAAGAATATATTGGGGTTATGTGCACCCACAATTTTTACTACTGGTATACAGTGCCATTGTCTGACTGGGAATTCAAAGAATATATGGGGGTTATGTGCACCCACAATTTTTACTACTGGTATACAGTGCCATTGTCTGACTGGGAATTCAAAGAATATATGGGGGTTATGTGCACCCACAATTTTTACTACTGGTATACAGTGCCATTGTCTGACTGGGAATTCAAAGAATATATGGGGGTTACGTGCACCCACAATTTTTGCTACTGCTATACAGTTCCATTGTCTCACTGGGAATTCAAAGAATATATGGGGGTTATGTGCACCCACAATTTTTAATACTGGTATACAGTGCCATTGTCTGACTGGGAATTCAAAGAATATATGGGGGTTACGTGCACCCACAATTTTTAATACTGCTATACAGTGCCATTGTCTCACTGGGAATTCAAAGAATATATGGGGGTTATGTGCACCCACAATTTTTAATACTGGTATACAGTGCCATTGTCTGACTGGGAATTCAAAGAATATATTGGGGTTATGTGCACCCACAATTTTTACTACTGGTATATAGTGCCATTGTCTGACTGGGAATTCAAAGAATATATGGGGGTTATGTGCACCCACAATTTTTAATACTGGTATACAGTGCCATTGTCTGACTGGGAATTCAAAGAATATATGGGGGTTATGTGCACCCACAATTTTTAATACTGGTATACAGTGCCATTGTCTGACTGGGAATTCAAAGAATATATGGGGGTTACGTGCACCCACAATTTTTGCTACTGCTATACAGTTCCATTGTCTCACTGGGAATTCAAAGAATATATGGGGGTTATGTGCACCCACAATTTTTAATACTGGTATACAGTGCCATTGTCTCACTGGGAATTCCACAAATAATTTGGGGATTCATTCACCCTACATCTCAGGCTCTTGCCATATTCACCCAGGTTGTCAGTGCTGCACCAGCTCGTTCCCAGACAGCTCGGCCCGAAAAACACGTTACCTATATAGAGGATTTGGACAATGAAGACAACATGTTTTAAATCTAATGTCTGCACCTTCTCCAGAATTAAAATAAAGGCAGCGTTTAACTTTCAAATAGCACTGCACAAAGGAAGAGCTTATCAGCTTGTCTCATGACATGCTACTGAAAAGTTTCATTTGTGTATCTTAATGTAAATATAGTTGTATAAGCTTTTTGGGTTTTAGGCACTGCCAAGTTATTTATTACCACCCGCTCCCTTATAATGATGATGACGCCAAAGTCACTGTGGGTGTTCAGAGCTCACAGCTTTGGGTGACATTTGTCTTGCTCTCTGTCGGTACCAGCTGTCTTTTTGGATACCGTAAAGTTATGTTGACTTTATTAACAGCTATAGAAGCTTTAGCCAGGTTGTGACGGTGTGTAACCCTAACAACACTAAGTGGGATACACATTAATAGTCAGTCTATGTACGCTAAACGTATCACTGAAGTAATTTTTTTTCCCTCTCCCCTAATATAAGAAAGGAACAGACATTAGACCTAGACCGGGGTTCGAGGCTTGAAAAAATCCAGTATTATTTGTTCTTCATGATGTGAAATATGTGTTGAAAAGCAACCCAAGATGAAGTCAGCCATGTGTGCCAGTGTGTTACTTGGCATGCCTTTGCTGGCCCCAACTGTAAGGGTCACTCTCCATTTCCTCCATTTTCCACTCCCCTTCACACCATTTGTGGTGAAGCAATGGGATGCACTGAAGTGCACCCTCTAGCCTCGTGTGGGATAGGGACATCAGATGCCACTCCAACCCCCTCGTCTTCCTCCGCCAGCCAACGGTGCGAAGATGAGAGGAGTGTGCTCTGAATGTTTTCTGCCTAGCAGAGGCTAGTTCTCACTTACGAAAATGGCCCCACTTTGACCTGTATATCAGGCACAATGGTGTAGGTTTCAAAGAAACATGGCACCAACAAGTTGGAAAACGTGGGCCATGCGTGGACCGTGTTTGAGTCTGGCAAGCTCCAGATCTGCTACCAGGTTCCAGCCATTATCACAGGCGCAAAAATGCCAGGCCCCAGGTGTAGCAGGGAAAAAAAAATGCCATCTCAGCCAGGATGGCATCCCTGACCTCGGAGGCACTGTGCTGTCTGTCCCCCAAGCTGATCAGTTTCAGCACGGCCTGCTGACATCTCCCCATGCCAGTGTTACAGTGTTTTCCGCTAGTAGCTGGGGTGGAGGTTGCAGCTTCGTAGGGTTTCAGTCTACTCCTGCCATGAATTTTGGCCTGGGAGAGGAGATAGGCCACCCCAGTTTGCACCCGGGGAACAGACTCCACCACATTCACCCTGCCTGTCATTAAAGATAAGCACTGCAGCATCCCTGACCACAGGCGCTTGTCCATGTGTCGGTGGTCAAGTGGACCTTGCAGCAAAGCGCAGAGCTCTGGGCCCGACTGATGTTATGGGACACATGCAGGCGCAAGGCAGAGACAGCACACCAAGAGAAGTAGTAACGGCTAGGCCCAGCATAGGGAGGTGCCCCAGCTGCCATCTGCTGACGGAAGGCCTGGGTCTCCAGAAGCATAAACAAACACCAACATCTCCAGGGCCAGCAGTTTATCGATGAGGCTGTTACAGGCTTGGGCATGGGGGTGGGTTGTATTGTACTTCTGCCTGCAATGAAAAGCTTGGGAAATGTGGAGTGGCTGGGAAGAGGCGCATGATGGTGCAGGCCAAAAGGGCGCATGAGGGTGAACTCCCCAATGTGTCAGAGATAGGTGTGTAGGTGTCCTTGCATCATATACTTGCACCATATTTGGCTTTGGAAGTTAATTTTGTGCCAAAAAGTGGTTAAGACAGCGTTCCCTCAGCTACTCCCGTTACACTGTCTATTGAAGTTACCATCTGTGGAAGTGGACCACCATTTCTAAGATCCCAAAGGAAGCAGGCAAGAGATGTGCAGTTCAGAAAAAAAGATGAGAAAATAAGTTTAGGCTGTAGAGCACAGAGGGATCGGAGAGGACAGAGCTGGTGTCGGCCAGGTATTCCCACAACATGCGCCTATACTTGTCCCTCCTGGTGACACTAGGCCCCTGAGTGGCAGTAATTTGTCCAGGGGGGCCATTAACGTGTTCCAGACCTAGGAATAAGTCTTCCAACAGGGTAGAGTTTTGCATGCCTTTGCTTCTACCCACTGTTTTTGCTGCTTAGCTTCCCTCCACATCTACTCTGCTTTCACCCCTAAACATCACCCCAGTTTATGCCTTTGCTTCTACCCAGGTTTTTTGTTGATTTAGCTTCCCTCTACATCTACACTGCTTTAGCCCCTAGACATCACCCCTGTCCATTTGGGGTCGGTGGCCTCGTCATCCACCAACTCCTCTTCCAATTGCGCACTGCCCCCTTACTGCAAACCGCACATGACCACAGCTTGCCTTGATGGCAACTGTGTCTCATGATCCCCACTTAGGTCCAGACAAGTCGGTGGCGGGTCCAAAACCCCAAAATTGGAAGGAAATGGCAGATGCTGCAGTATTTCTAACACCTGTTCCTGGTACTCGGGCCTGGTCTGTGTTGTACCCTGCACCCTGCTTAACGCATCTGCCATATACGAAGTTGTGCTGAGCGCATGCTAATGTTTCGTGTCCAGTGCAATGGATGGGATGGGATTTCACATAAGTCTGCCACCCATGGCCACTCATGGTTGAGCAACTGAGGGAGTTGACTTTGACGAACCCGAGGGTTTTGGAGTTGGAACTACATCAAAGGTCTGTGCTGCTCACACACTCTGCTCAACACATGAAATGTTTAGTGCCAGCAGTGTGGAGACGTCGCACAACAGCCGTTGTTCCAGCAGGTACAGGCGTTGTAGGAGTGCATAGAGGCTAGCAGCGGCAACTATACACTTTAAAAACTATCCGCACAAGCGCCACACTTTCACCAGTAGCTCAGGAACATTGGGGTACCTTTTTCAAAAGATTAGCAGCAATGAGTTAAAAACGTGGCCCAGGCATGGAATATGTTGCAGGCTGCCAAGCTACAGAGCCAATCCCAGGTTACGGCCATTATCACACATGACAACATGCCTGGGCCCAGGTGCAGTGGCAAAAACCACATTGCCGTCTCATCGAGGATGGCATGACTCACTTTGTAGGCAGTGTGCTGTCTGGCCCCCAAGCTGATGAGCTTCAGCACGGCCCGCTGACGTCTCCCCACACCAGTGTTGCAGCGTTTCCAGCTCGTAGCTGGGGTCAATTTAACAGCGGAGGAGGGTGGTGTTTCAGCCCTCCTCCCAGGAATGTTGTGTGGGGAGACAAGTCAGGCCACCACATTTTGCGACCCGGTCCACGCCTCAACTACATTCAACCACTGTGCCCAAATTGAAAGGTAGCGTCCCTGTCCGCATGCACTTGTCCATTCGTAACTGGTCACATGGAACTTTAGGGCTAAGCGCTGAATTTAGGGACCGCCTCATGTTTGGGGGAAAGTGCTGGTGTGGACGGCACAGTGCGGTGGCGCAGTAGACACTCTGCCCAAAAAGGGCAGAGTGTCCCCCAGCCGGGATTCCAACATCTCCTGGGCCAGATTTCTTGAGATGAGGCCGTTGAAGCCTTGGGCATGTGGGTGGGTTGCGCTGTACTTTAGCATGAAATGAAAGGCTTGGGAGATGGGGAGTTGCTGGGAAGAGGCGCATGATGGCGCGGGCAAAAGGAGAAATGGCAGGAAAAGGTGAGGATAAGGGTGAACTCCCCAAAGTGTCAGAGGCAGATGTGGAGGTGTCCTGGCTCCTGGTCTGGACTGCAGCGCCAGCCCTGTCAACAGTGGAAGAGGCAGTGGCCGCCAGGCCAAACGACGATTATCCTGCGCTTGCTCTCACCCACTGAGCCCAGGGCTTGCCTTCCAAATGATGGCACCCGCAAGAGGTGGTGAGATTCCTCTCCGCAGATCTCCAAACCATCTTGGACTTGCAAATTGCACTAAATTTGTCATGTAACTGACATGTATATGATGAGTCTATCCATTGTCTGTTCATTTTGGTGAAAGTCAGCCTGTCAGCTGACAGACAGCTGTGCTTGTCAGTGATGATGTCACCGGCTGCTTGTACCCCCAGTTTTTGCTGCTTAGCTTGCCTCCACATCCACACTGCTTTTGCCCCTACACATCACCCCTATCCATGCCTGTGCCTCTAGCCATAAGTCTGCCACCCATGGAAACTCATGGTGCAGAAAGTGAGGGAGCTGACTCTGAGGAACCCTTGGGTTTTGTAGCTGGTACTCCATCAAAGGTCTCTGCTGCTCACACACCCTGCTGAACATACGGTATCTAGGGTTAGAGCGTGTGGTGACCTCGCACAACAGTAGGTGCTTCAGGCAGATGTAGGCCTTGCTGGAGTGTATTGCGGCTAGCTCCAGGTACTGTAGACTTGGGAAAGTGGGTGTCCAAGTGCCGCACTTTCACCCTTAGCTCAGCTAATTTGGGGTATGTTTTTAAAAATCATTGCACCACTACATTGAACATGTGGGCCAGGCATGGAACGTGTTGGAGGCTGGCAAGCTCCAGAGCCCTCCAACAAGCTAAAAAACCTGGCCCCAGGGGCAGCGGGGATAAACAAATTGCCATCTCATCCAGGATGGCATCCCTGACCTCAGAGGCAGTGTGCTGTCCGTCTCCCAAGCTGATGAGCTTCAGCCCAGCCTGCTGACGTCTCCCCACACCAGTGTTGCAGCGTTTTCAGCTCGTAGCTGGGGTAAATCTAACAGCGGAGGAGGAGGAGGGTGGTGTTTCAGCCCTCCTCCCAGGAATGTTTTGTGGGGAAACAAGTCAGGAAAATTCTTGAAACGGGAGAGTTTTGCATCTTTGCCCTTGCTGCCTATGGACATCGCTTTGCCTCTAGCCACCATTTTCCCTGCTTTGCTTGCCTCCACATCCACACTGCTTTTGCCCATAGACATCACCCCAGTCCATGCCTTAGCTTGTACCCCCAGTTTTTCCTGCTTAGCTTGCCTCCACATCCACACTGCTTTTGCCCCTAGACATCACCCCAGTCCATGCCTTAGCTTGTACCCCCAGTTTTTCCTGCTTAGCTTGCCTCCACATCCACACTGCTTTTGCCCCTAGACATCACCCCAGTCCATGCCTTAGCTTGTACCCCCAGTTTTTCCTGCTTAGCTTGCCTCCACATCCACACTGCTTTTGCCCCTAGACATCACCCCAGTCCATGCCTTAGCTTGTACCCCCAGTTTTTCCTGCTTAGCTTGCCTCCACATCCACACTGCTTTTGCCCCTAGACATCATCCCTATCCATGCCTCTTCCCCTAGCCATAACTCTGCCACCCCTGGAAACTCATGGTGCAGAAACTTTGGTTGCTGACTTTGAGGAACCCTTGGGTTTTGTAGATGGAACTCCATCAAAGGTCTGTGCAGCTCACACACCCTGCTCAAGATATGGTATTGTAGGGTTTCAGCGTGTGTGAATGACGGACAACAGCCTGTGTTTGGACAGATGTAGGCCTTGCTAGAGTGTTTTTAGGCTAGCAGCGACTCCTGTGCACTTGCAAAAGTGGGCGCACAAGCGCCGCATTTTCAACAGTAGCTTCGGTACATTTGGGTATGTTTTTAAAAAACTTTGCACCACTAGGTTAGACGTGGGCCAAACATGGAACGTGTTGGAGGCTGGCAAGCTCCAGAGCCGCTACCAGGTTCCAGCCATTATCACAGGCATAAAAATGCCAGGCCCCAGGTGTAGCAGGGAAAAAAAAATGCCATCTCAGCCAGGATGGCATCCCTGACCTCGGAGGCACTGTGCTGTCTGTCCCCCAAGCTGATGAGCTTCAGCACCGCCTGCTGACGTCTCCCCACACCAGTGTTTTAGCATTTGCCGCTAGTAGCTGTGGTGGAGGTTGCAGCGTCGTAGGGTTTCAGTCTACTCCTGCCATGAATTTTGGCCTGGGAGAGGAGATAGGCCACCCCAGTTTGCACCCGGGGAACAGACTCCACCACATTCACCCTGCCTGTCATTAAAGATAAGCACTGCAGCATCCCTGACCACAGGCGCTTGTCCAAGTGTCGGTGGTCAAGTGGACCTTGCAGCAAAGCGCGGAACTAAGGGCCCACCTGATGTTGAGTGACACGTGCTGGTGCAAGGCGGGGACGCCACACCGGGAGAAGTTGAGACGGCTAGGGACGGCATAGTGAGGTGCCACAGTTGCCATCAGGTCCGGGAAGGCGGGAGTTTCAACAAGCCGGAACGCCAACCTCTCCTGGGCCAGCAGTTTAGCGATGTTGGCGTTCTAGGCTTGCGTGGGTGGGTGGTTAGCGGTGTATTTCTGCCGGCGCTCCAATGTCTGAGAGATGGTGGGTTGTTGTAAAGAAGCGCCTGATGGTGCCTTTGATGGTGCAGGAGAAGGAGATAAGACAGAAACAGGGGAGGATGAGGGAGAAGTCAACAAAGTGGCGGAGGCAGATGAAGTGATGTCCTGGCTCGTCCTCTGGAGTGCATCGCCAGCACTGTGAGCAGAGGCAGTGGCATGAACGGCGGGCGACGTTTGTCCTGCCGTTGCTGCCTGCCACTGATTCCATTGCTTGGATTCCAAATGACGGTGCATTGAAGTGGTGGACAGGTTGCTCTTCTCAGGGCCCCTACTCGATTTCGAGAGGCAAATTGTGTAGACGACACTATATCTGTCCTCGGCGCATTCCTTGAAAAAACTCTACACCTTCAAGAAACGTGCCCTCGATGGGGGAGTTTTTCTGGGCTGGGTACAAAAGGGAACATCTTCGGACATTCCGGGTCTGGCCTGGCTTCGGCAAAGCAGCTGACCTCTGCCTCTGGACATGTCTCTGCCTCTAGCTACCCTTTTTGGTGCTGCACCTGCCTCAACATCCACACTACTTTCCCAGCTTGACATCTGCCTTGTCCAGGTGGGGTCGGTGTCCTCGTCGTCCACCACCTCCTCTTCCAACTCCTGTCTCGCCTCCTCCTCCTGCACAATGCGCATGTCAACTGGCTGCCCTGACAGCAACTGCGTCTCATCGTCGTCGATGAGGGTGGGTTGCTGGTCATCCGCCACCAAATCGACCGGAGATGGAATGGAGGAGACTCTAGTGTTTGAGCATCTGGACACAGATACTCGTCTGTTAGGTCCGTGGAATCGCGAAATGGAGGGGCAGGTTGCGGTACAGTCAAAGGAAGGGAGAACAGCTCTGGGGAGCAGGGACAGTTGGGGTTATTGTTCTGGGAAGATTGGGAATTTTGGGTGGAAGGAGGACAAGACTGTTGGGTAAGAGGAGGTAGAGGCTGACTGGCTGGTGGACAATGTGCTTTAAGCGTTATCCGACAGCCATTGCAAGACCTGTTCCTGGTTCTCGGGCCTACTAATCTTTGTACCATTCAGCCTAGTTAATGTGGAACTTTTGTGCAAAGCGCAGAACTTAGGGCCCGCCTGATGTTAAGGGACACACGCTGGTACAAGGCTCAACTCACCCTAAGTGCCAAAAACACTGCTGGTGCAAGGCTCTACTCATGCCAAGGGCCTCAATCTCTGCTGGTAGCTCAGCTTAAGGTCATGTAACTTTGTTTGGAAGGGCTCATGTTAAGGGCTAGAAAAGTGAATTTTGGAAGGTCTTACCACATCACACACACACACACACACACACACACACACACACACACACACACACTCAAAATGACAGTTAAGGGTGAGGGCTTTTGGAATTCCCATTGCCTATTCCATTTGTGGTTGTCATGGGGAACGTGATTTAAAGGGGTGGTTGTTACTGTTTGTTGAGCTTAAATTGGGGTTTGTGTCCATCCATTTGGGGAGTAAAGAAGGTTTCCAGGTATTTTCCCACTTTGATAGAGGTTTTTTTGAATGTGGAAAGTGTGTAGTTGTTAGGCTGTGATGTTGGGGTAATAGAGGGTCTTTGGTGTGTTAGATGCCCCCAGACATGCTTCCCCTGCTGTCCCAGTGTCATTCCAGAGGTGTTGGCATCATTTCCTGGGGTGTCATAGTGGACTTGGTGACCCTCCAGACACGGATTTGGGTTTCCCCCTTAACGAGTATCTGTTCCCCATAGACTATAATGGGGTTCGAAACCCATTCGAACACACGAACATTGAGCGGCTGTTCGAATCGAATTTCGAACCTCGAACATTTTAGTGTTCGCTCATCTCTAGTAAGTACCCCAATCTGACACTAACCCTAAAGATCAGCATTTTAACTTGAATTAACTGGGATATCCCTATTAGGTCACTACAGTATGGTTACCCATTGTTCTATGGAAAATCACAAATAACACAATGCAATTTTACATTAAGTTATACCTAATGACAAACTTGGCACTGTAACACCAAAATAAACAGATGCATTGTTCCTCAATCCCCTCCTATTACCAGTTTAGTTCCATGTAATTTATGAAGATTGGTTATAGTCATTCAACAAATATTGTTATATCTAATTTACGTCTTGCAGACGTGAAATGAAAAACATTGATTATGAGTTGCTTGTTTCATAAAATTACAGAGTGAACTTCAGCTACACAGACAGGAGCGGTGCGTGCTTACTGGAAGATGTTTGACGGAATTCCATTTATTCCTTGTATAAGTGCATGACAAGTGTAAAATCTTGATGATCTTTAATTATGAGAAAAGTGTATATATTCAGCAATCAAATTCCAAAGGTTGATACACTCCAGAGAAAAACTATTTTTATTCCTTTGACATTTGAACACATATTTAATTAAGTAAAATAGAAGCTTCTTATTTTAAGATAGCGGGAGAGAGAGTCTAAATCGCTCCCATGAGAACTGAAGGGAGGCAAGCCAGTGACAACCAGATAGGCTGCCGGCACTACCCCTGCAGCACAGACATCGCTTTATGACCAGGATATCTCCTTGTCGTAGGGTTATTTATCAGCGGCAATAACTAGGTTCAAATATGTTTACGCTCATTGTTAATTATTTCTACTTTATCTGCGGGTGGAAGGAAGCTATAAAAATATTTATGGGCAGTGAGAAATTAGAATTTCTGCAAAAAAAATGCCTCAATAGCATACAGAACAAGCCAAGTTCTCCTTTATTATAAAATGTGGATGAGAGTAGTTCCAGCAGAGAATTTTCTGTACTTATTAGAACGTTTATTTCTGGAAAATGCTGTAAACCTACAGATGTAGCAGAGATGAACTCAGATTGTTTTTGCAGTAAGTATGCATGTAGTTGTAAGGACAGTATAACCTCAGATAGCACAAGATGACAAGATAATTGGTACCAAATAGAAAGTAATACTGCATATAAACTGTGTGCTTTATTTCCATTGTGCCTGGTTACATCAATGTCTTAATAAGAAGGAAAAGTAAAAATACTGTTTAATTAGATTTGTTCTTCCATAGTGTCAGCTAGTGGCGTAACTAGGAATAGCTGGGCCCCAAGGCGAACAAATGTCATCCACCCTGCCACTATGACCCCAACCGATCCCCCTCTCCCCCATGTTCACAAACTGCATTCCTGTACACACTATTATGCCCCATAGTGGCCCCAACACACCCTATTATGCGCCATAGTGCCCCTACACAATAATATGCCCAATAGTGGCCCCATCACACAATATTATGCCCAATAGTGGCCCCTGCACACGATATTATGCCCCATAGTGGTCCCTACACACAGTATTATGCCACATAGTTGCCCCTACACATAGTATTATGCCCCATAATGGCCCCTGCATACAGTATTATGCCCCAATGTGGACCACCTATGAACAATTATTATACTCTGGAGTCTTTTCAGACCCCAGAGTATAAGGATCGGAGACCCAGGGGAGGAAACAAACATAAAACACAATGTTGCTTACCTCTCCTGGGCTCCGGTACCCTCCCCGATGATATCGGCCATGTTCAATGATTGACTAGACATCATATGAGCTGGCCCTGCGTCGTGATGCATAATGATGCAGGCTCGGCCCACGTGATGTCTGGGACATCACCAAATAGGCCTGAAGTCTACCGGAGAGGTAAGTAACAGTGTTTTTTAAGTTCCCTCACCTCCCCTGGCTCTCCGATCATTAAGAGACCCCAGAGTATAATAATAGTGTTTGTGGGGCTCACAGGCCCATGGCCTCACTTATCGATACCCGCTCCTGATTACAACTGCCTCTGCTTCTCGTGAGCAGGAGTGGGGGATTGGTAAGTAAATAAAGCCCATTACCTGTTGGGGTTACTCCAGCAGGTAATGGCCTATTAAAAACAAACAAACAAAAAAGTCCTGGGCCTTGTGGCAGCCACTACCGCCGCTACCCTTGTAGTTACACCACTGGTGTCGGCTAAAAGTCTCATGCAGCCCTTAAAGGGGGATTAGGGTTAGAAATATTTAGACTGTTGATATTTGCTATAAACATATTTTAACGCTTGTGGATTTTTTGGAGGTGGGAACCATTTTGATCCACCCATTCTCACCCTATTATTGGTTCTAACACCATTCCTTTCTTTCAGTTTTTTTTGTATCAAGTTACACATTGCAGGCGTTCTCAGAATAACAATCTGGGGTTTCACTATCCACAAATGTCTACAACCATGTCATTTATAAAGCCCAATACAGATGCTTGTTTGATGCTAATTTTGTTGAGCTTGCTAAGAGAAATTGCTATTGACTGCTTCCATTAGGAAACTATTGACCCTTTTCAAGGAAGGGAAAACCAGAAGATGCATACATATTTCATCTTTTCAACGTCAAGCTGTAAAAGGCAAAGGGAAGGATACGGTTTATTTAGATTGAAATTAAAATATTGCAGGCTACATTACCTAAAGTTAATTGCTTAATCAATTTAAGAGAACAACTGCTCTCGAGTTTGGGAACTGTGGTTTGATGCCCAGATGACACTAACATATTCACGTGAGAATTGTAACTACACTGCATATTCTTTTCTTGATTAAATACTAAGTCAAATGTGCTGTTTTCTCCCCCTATGAATCTTAATGCTCTCTGCCAAATGAGCCTAAATGTATGCAGTAAACAGAACAGCATTAGTACAGATAAAAGCTCCGGATGAGATAAGCTCTCAATGAAATATGGAAGATATTCTCTGAAATCAACACCATCATCTGCTTTATATTTTTATTTCCATTGCATATATATTTATTTCTAGTACGTATACATCATCTACATATTTAGCAGTACTATACTGAAATTGCCATTGCTGGCATAAGACAATATACCCATTTGGGGTTCACAAGCTAAATTTCCTATCTTAAACACACAAACACCTCTCCCATATCTGACACACACTAGGGGTAATTTTTAGAAAGACAGTTAAAATATTGGTATATTTTGCAAATCCACACAAATACAGATGTTGTCATGGTTTAGATCAGGAACCCAGCGCTGCAAGGCAACAGTAACCAATCACAGTCCAGCTATTATTTTGTATAGTGATTGGAAAAATAAAAACTGCATTTTCATTGGTCACTATAGGTGATGAAGACAGTTTTTCTTTTAGACAAATACATAAATCTATCCCATTGTCTATAAGGGTACATGCGAACTCATGTATGTATGGGTCCATGGAGAAACAGAATAGATAACAAATGCACGTGCCCTCTGATTTCCATGGATCTATACACTCTTACTAATGACCCGGGACCACAAAATAGACATGAATAGGACCTATCCTGAGTTTTACGCAGACCCCATGCAGAACTGTGAAATTAAAGTCATGTGCATGGGACATAGAAAGGCATTGCACATTCCATGTAACAATGATCTCCACCATGAGAAAAAAATAATGTTGTGTGCATTTGGCCTTACTGGAGAAGTGGAGTTCCTAAGTCAGTATATTTATGGTATTAGTTAGAGTATTTGGAGCTTCAGAAGTCTCCTCAATTTCACCACTGATAGAGCAGTACTGTAGAGAGGAATGGGTTCAAGAGCCATCACTATGAGAATGGTATGGATGTGACAAGTCAATGGATGAGACAGGACACTAGACAGCAAGAGCAATCAAAGACAAGAATGAAACAAACATTTACGGGTAACAAAATCCCAAGGGTGAGGTAGGAGCAGTATCTAACAACTAGGCTAAACCAAGATCGAAGTTCACAATTATAAGGTACAAGAGCAAAAGCCAGGCAAAGGATCAAGCATTGGTTCCATCTAAATAGACTACCAGACGTGATATCATCAGTGGTTACCAGTTGCCCCAATATCCCAAAACCATATCAAGCAGGGCTACAGCTGAATGTCAGAATCATAAGCACCCATTTGCATAACTTGTCAAAGAAGCAGGATAAAGTTAATGTCAATGACTAGCTTGACCACATAGGTCCTGATGCCCCCTCGCTGGCAGCTAACAGTAGTTGTCTTATCTACATCAGAAGTATGACCCACCTTATACCTACAATACAAGTAGAGGTCTAGAAAAAATTAAGTTCACATAAACTGGTTAAGACATTTTTGCAAAAGAGAAAATAAAAAAATGCAGCCATCTTTAAAGAAAACCTTTCTATTGAGTTTTCCCTACATTATAGCATACATAGACATAGTGGTGTCCCTCTTATAAGAAAATGTCATTTTATGTCGCCATCAAATCTACGCATAGATGTCTATTGATTAGGTGGGTTGATATGTTTGAGAATAGTCACACGTACCAAAAATAAGACTTAAAATAAGTTCTATTTATCTGAATGGGTTATTTATTATGTTGAGTACATGGATTGCTGCAATTCCCAGATGAAGAGAACAATGGCAGAAAGTTTTGCAACAAATATGCTGCATAAAAATGTATCATTAGAGGGGCCACACGGTGGCTCAGTGGTTAGCACTGTAGCCCTGCAGCACTGGGTCCCGGTGTTCAAATCCCACCAAGGGCAAAAAAAACATCTGCAAGGAGTTTGTATGTTCTCATTGTGTTTGCATGGATTTCCATCCCATATTCCAAAAAGACATACTGATAGAGGGAAAAAAAATGTACATTGTGAGCTCTATGTGGGGCTCACAATCTACATTTTAACAAAAAAAAAGTATCATCATCTGGGTTAGGGGTTGTGACATTTGGACATTTTTATTAAAAACCCCTTCTGGGGTCACTTAATGGACTCTGATTGTAACCATATAAGGCCAGGTCTGTACTGTAACTTATTGTAGCACTACTGATTGACTGTCACTATTGAATAACAATGGCGGTCTACTAGATTCCATACAGCTCAGAGAATTATTCAGTATTGCAGCTGTTGTTCAATTGTTAAAACTAATCAACTGTGTTAAAAAAAATGTTACAATGTAATCCTGGCCTTAGATTTTGCATGAAAATGTGACTGACACATAACACAGTATATCAAGTCTATCAGGTGTATAGTTTCCTATACAAGTCCTACACATGTCCTTATGAAAACTCTCTACATAAAAACATCCATCTCAGTGGCAGTGTTATCTATGATGCAAACAGATAGTGCTCGGTACAAGAAGCCGCCAGGCTCCACCAGACTGCACATAAATGCTGTCCTCTCCAGTCACTGCACACACACCCACAAAGCTCAACATCAAAAATGACCTTGCTGCTTTCACTAGTAATAAATAAAACAATTAGTGAGAAGATAGTCATATATCCATGCCTGAATGGGACAATATTTTAACCGACTAAATACTGCCATCTGCAAAATATAATAGTGAAAGAAAATGATACGGTATTATAGTAGAATAATAAGAGTAGAATAATAACACCGCAGCACGGTGTGGGGTGCGGACGTTAACACCGCCTAATGTCTACTGTCTGACATTTCATTTTCCATTTAATAGTCCTTTAAACATTATTATAAGGAGATTGTGGCTGTTGATAATAAGCAGCAGGCATCTGCATATAATGAAGCGAGTGATGAACAGTTAGAACAACACAAGGAACTTGGAGTTTACCTTTTAAACAATGGCTATAATAACATAAATGGCATAGCATTTGTATCTAACTGCGGCTTGTATTAAGTAGCAGCTAATATATTACGACGCTCTGCACTTACGTTACTACTACAACAGCTGTCTTGTTATTTATCACAGGCTGTGAGGAGGTTTAATGAGCGTAAGACCTTTTCAGCACTTATTATACGTATTAACCAAATTACAGCACAGAGAACATGACATAACATTTGCAGCATTATTTTATTTAAGGACACAAGGTTCATATAAGCTGAGAATGGTATTTTTGATCTAGATCAGCACATTGTGAAAGTTTCGCTTTGGCTCCCTGCGGTAGAAACATTACACATTATGACACTTTTTAGTATAACTCATTGAGACCTTGGCTTAGGTTCTACACTACGTTATGTGAATAGAGTCATAGCAGTCACGGGCGTATCATAAAGCTCCAGGGTCTTGGAACAACAGCTATATGTTCTAATGATGTGACATGGCACCGGTGGTGATGGCAGTACCAACTGAGGAGGCCTCAGCCAATTCAGGAGCAGTTACTTTTAGTAGTGTGAAATAGAATTATATCTTTTTTTTGCTTCCCTCCCCCAAAAAATGTAAGGGCACAAGGACAACTTTTTTTTAATAAAAAAAAATAAAAATCCTAAACCAGCCATAGTTGTTCTTTTACTCTGCATCATATAGAAATGTTCCCATTTTGATGTAAGTGAATGAAATATCTGCACAGCGCTGCATAATAGGTTAGCAGTGGCAGAAGGTAGAAGCAACAATTTTCAGCCTCTGTTTACCTGCAGATGTGTCCCTCCTTACATGTCCTCTGGATGGGACATATCCAGATATGTGTCACAAGTTAAATGAGTTGTGCTGTTAGGGAAGGACACTTATCCCCTATCCACAGGAAGTGTCCAATTGCTGATGGATCCTCCCTTAGGCCTGGTTCTCATCTGCGTTCGCGTTCACATCTGCGTCCCCCCACCCCGAACGGAATACCGAACGCCTCTCCTTCTGTCTCTCCCCCTGTTATACACATGGCCCATGTTTTAAACTTGTTGGTACAAAGGTTCTTTGAAACCTACACCATTGTGCCTGATATACTGGTCAAAGTGCGGCCATTTTCGTAAGTGAAAACTAGCCTCTGCTAGGCTGAAAACATTCAGAGCACACTCCTGTCATCTTCGCACCATTAGCTGGCAGAGGAAGATGAGGGGGATGAAGTGGCATTTCATGTCACTGTCCCACACAAGGCTTGAGGGTGAAGTTCAGTGCATCCCAATGCTTCAGCACGGATCGTGTGAAGGGGAGTGGAAAATGGAGGAAATGGAGAGTGACCCATACAGTTGGGGGCAGCAAAGTCATGCCAAGTAACACACTGGCACACATGGCTGACTTCATGTTGGGTTGCTTTTCAAGAGACAAAGGCATAGTTCACATCATGGAGAGCAAACAATACTGGATTGAACAAAAATTGGATTGAGCCTGATTGAATTAATGTGTCTCCCACTTAGCTTTGGGGGGTAGACCCTTAAAAATTGGATTGACCATACATGGCCTGACTGAATGAATGGCTGTCTCCCACTTAGCTTCGGGGGGTAGACCCTTAAAAATTGGATTGAGCTGATATAGCCTGATTGAATTGCTGTGTCTCCCACTTAGCTTGATAGTACATAGCCTGACTGAATTTCTGTCTCTCCCACCTAGGTTTTGGGGGTACGTGCCGTGAAAAACTGAATTGAGCGTACATAGCCTGACTGAATTTCTGTCTCTCCCACCTAGGTTTTAGGCGTACGCACCGTGAAAAACTGGATTGAGCGTACATAGCCTGACTGAATTTCTGTCTCTCCCAGGTAGGTTTTGGGGGTACACACTGTGAAATACTGGATTGTGCGTACATAGCCTGACTAAATTTCTGACTCTCCCACCTAGGTTTGGTGGTACACACCATGAAAAACTGGATTGAGCGTACATAGCCTGAGAGAATTTCGGTGCCTCCCACCTAGGTTTTGGGGGTACACACCCTGGATATCTGGATTGAGTGTACATAGCCTGACTGAATTTTGGTGTCTCCCACCTAGGTTTTGGGGGTACACACCCTGGATATCTGGATAGCCGGACCTACTTGCTCTGTATCCCTGTTTTGGGACACACTGCCTGAAAAGCTGGTTTACACGTATATAGCAAGAAGTAACTGCTGTGGATTCTTGCTTTTTTGTGGGGGACACCCCTAACAAAAGCTGGTTTGCACGTATATAGCAGGAGATAACTGCTCTGTATTCCTGCAAATTTGTGTGTGTGTGTGGGGGGGGGGGGGGGGGGGGCGGGGACACCCCAAAGAAAAGCTGGTTTGCACATATATAGCAACAAGTAACTGTTCTGTATCCCTGTTTTCCACCATCCGTGGAAAGCTGGACTCCTGTCCCTGCAGTGTATAGCTCTGAGAAGAGCTGTTGTTGTTCTTCGGTTTTTCCCTGACTATCTGATGCTAATGCATATCTAGCCCTCAGCAGATATGTCTCTCTCCCTATCTCTCACCGCGAAATGACACGAATATGGCGGCAGCCGTTCTTATGAATGGGAGGTCACATGTTTTCGGCAGCCAATGGGTTTTTTCAATTTTTTTCACTGCCGCCATTGTCGTAGTTCCTGTCCCACCTCCCCTGCACAGTTATTGGTGCAAAAAACGCACCAGGGAAGGTGGGAGGGGATACAAATTTTTACTGCATATGCCGCGTGGTATTCCATTGGGAACGAATACATCAAACGCCATGATATTCGATCTAATACCTATTCGATCGAACGGTGTTCGCTCATCTCTAATAAGTATATCTAATAGCACAAAGCAGCCTTTCTGAGCACAACACAACAATTTATCACTAATATGCTACCTTCCCTATTTTTGTCTATGTGTGACCTCCCTGTGATCTGGATATGCATTGTGTGCAACAATGATGTAAATTGGCCATGAAACAAGTATTAAATAGTCAGTCTTCGCAGTCAATTTGCATGGATATCTACACGGTAATCTGTGAAAAGGACAAAAAACAGGATATGATTCTGATTTTTGATTGACTGTTGACTCAGTCCATTGAAAAGAGGGACATGTGAATAAGTCCATAGATATACATTGGAGCAGATTTATGAAAACTGTTCCAGTTGCTCGTGGCGACCAATCACAGGACAACTTTCATTTTTTATAGTGCTTTTGATAAATGAAAACCGTGCTGTGATTGGTTGCCATTTCTTTGATTTTAGTGCAGCCATATGCATACCATGCTGTTCATGACAATTGTGTGAATAAGGCCTAAAACCCCTTCTAATAAGGTTTACTAAATAGCTTTAATATAGCCTAACTCATACATACCTATACATTGTAAGAGGTGTGTTCTGTAGTACATAAAAGTTTTTTGGCTTAGTTTATCCAGCTCCACTTCTCCAGTCAAGGTATTATATCTGCATTGTACCTTTGCTGCAAGCTCATGTAAGGCTATGATACATATGCATAGCAGAAAATAATGGCGTTAACAGCTTTGGGATTCGCTGCAGGTTAAAGATCAGCTGTATCGACTGACTTAAGCAATCGCAGCAGATGTGTTAATATGAACTCTCTCTTTATAGTGTCAACTCCTATTGACTACACTTAGTAAGGGAAAGTCTGTACTGACTACTATGAAAACAGTCTCCTCTGAGACGTGAAGTTCAAGTTCATTTAAACCTTATCAAACTTTGCATTTTAAAGAATATCTAAAGGGATACAGAAGAGGTTTACCTTTCCTTTCTACTGTCATTGATTTTGTCTTGGTCACCAGTATATGCCACTTTAAGGCGTTAAGGTCATGAAAATGACTAAAATAGAACAGAGGCAAATGGATCCAAGATACTGTTTTGAGTGGTTTCTTGGCTCATAATCTTAGATACAGATGGAAGTTTGGATGTGAGAAAATGTGAATAAAAAGTTTTTAAATAACTAAACAATTCATTATTAAAAGCATATTTGAAGAAATAATAGAATTAGACTGGAGTTAGACACCAAATTACAGACAGGCAATACATGATCACGATGTTATATTACTACATAGCATTAGAGATAAGCGAACAGTGAAATGTTCGAAGTTCGATTCGAGTAGCCGCTCAATACTTGACTGTTGAATCGAACATCAAACCCCATTATGGTCTATGGGGAATAAATACTCGTTTAGGGGGAAACCACTGTTCGACTCAGGAGAGTCACCAAGTCCACTATGACACCCCAGGAAATGATGCCAACACCCTGGAATGCAACTGGGACAGCAGGGGAGGCATGCCTGGGGGCATCTAACATGCCCAAGTCTCTGTATTACGTCGGGATTTTCCCATAGGAATGCATTGACTAGTGTTGATTGGCCGAATGCCATACAGAGTACAGCATTCGGCCAATCAACGCTGGTTCTGCTGGAGGCTCGTCTGTGAGGAGGCAGAGTCTAAGATTGGACCAGAATGGAGACTGCTGTGGACCGATCTTAGACTCCGCCTCCTCCATCAGAACCAGCGTTGATTGGCCGAATGCTGTACTCTGTATGGCATTCGGCCAATCAACGCTGGTCAATGCATTCCTATGACGAGATGTAGCAGTGCTGGCCGTGCTCTCAGCTCAGCTACACCGGAGATGCAGCCGAGCTGAGCGCATGGCCAGCACTGCTACACCAGAGATGTGAACCCTGCTGCACACTCAGCTCTGCTGCATCAGAGATGTAGTAGAACTGAGTGTGCGCTGAACCCTGCTGCACAGTCAGCTGTGCTGCATCAGAGATGCACTGAACCCTGCTGCACACTTAGCTCTGCTGCATCAAAGATGTGCTGAACCCTGCTGCACACTCAGCTCTGCTGCATGAAAGATGTAGCAGAGCTGAGTGTGCGCTGATCCCTGCTGCATACTCAGCTTTGCTGCATGTCTGGTGTAGCAGAGCTGAGCGCACGGCCAGCACTGCTACATCTCAGCATAGGAATGCATTGACCAGTGTTGATTGGCCGAATGCCATACAGAGTACAGCATTCAGCCAATCAATACTGGTTCTGCCGGAGGAGGTGGAGTCTAAGATCGGTCCACAGCAGTCTCCACTCTGGTCCGATATTAGACTCCACCTCCTCACAGATGAGACTCCGGTAGAACCAGCGTTGATTGGACAAATGCTGTACTCTGTATGGCATTCGGCCAATCAACGCTGGTCAATGCATTCCTATGGGAAAAAGTCAGCTCACGCATATCGCAAGCTCACAGGTATCCTGACCAGATAGAGTGCCAAAGAGCTGGGTGAGTGACATTCCCACCTAAATAAAGGTAATCCCTAGCTAACCCTGCCTGTACATCTATCCCTGTCTCACAGTCACATAGTTCACAGTCTCATATGAACCGGATATTAAATCCACCATTCGTATAAATTGGAGGTCACCTGAATTAGCCAGCCAATTACTTTTTCCGATTTTTTTTTGATGCTTCCGTTGTCGTAGTTCCTGTCCCACCTCCCCTGCACAGTTATTGGTGCAAAAAACGCACCAGGGAAGGTGGGTGGGGAATCGAATTTTTAGTGAGTTTGCCACCTGGTGTTCAACTCGAATCGAACATCTCGAACAGCCTGATATCCGATCGAACATGTACTCGATCAAACACTGTTCGCTCATCTCTACATAGCACCTAATAATGTAAGATGTAAAAATACAGCGACATGACTATAGAAATGTAAGACCTGGGCTTAGGCTGGGGCGTAGCTACTGGAGTCTGGAACCACATACAATATGCCTCTAAATGACACATAATATTTGGAAACCCCAATAGAGATTTAGTGTTGGGGTCCAGCAGTTTTACGTTACGTTTCTAAACTTAGGTGTGCGCTACTTGTGTTGTCACACCACTCTTGTTGCTGAAGGCATCACAATTGTGTTTACATATTATATTGTACATTACTAGAGATGAGCGAACACTAAAATGTTCGAGGTTCGAAATTCGATTCGAACAGCCGCTCACTGTTCGAGTGTTCGAATGGGTTTCGAACCCCATTATAGTCTATGGGGAACATAAACTCGTTAAGGGGGAAACCCAAATTCGTGTCTGGAGGGTCACCAAGTCCACTATGACACCCCAGGAAATGATACCAACACCCTGGAATGACACTGGGACAGCAGGGGAAGCATGTCTGGGGGCATAAAAGTCACTTTATTTCATGGAAATCCCTGTCAGTTTGCGATTTTCGCAAGCTAACTTTTCCCCATAGAAATGCATTGGCCAGTGCTGATTGGCCAGAGTACGGAACTCGACCAATCAGCGCTGGCTCTGCTGGAGGAGGCGGAGTCTAAGATCGCTCCACACCAGTCTCCATTCAGGTCCGACCTTAGACTCCGCCTCCTCCGGCAGAGCCAGCGCTGATTGGCCGAAGGCTGGCCAATGCATACCTATGCGAATGCAGAGACTTAGCAGTGCTGAGTCAGTTTTGCTCAACTACACATCTGATGCACACTCAGCACTGCTACATCAGATGTAGCAATCTGATGTAGCAGAGCCGAGGGTGCACTAGAACCCCTGTGCAAACTCAGTTCACGCTAATAGAATGCATTGGCCAGCGCTGATTGGCCAATGCATTCTATTAGCCCGATGAAGTAGAGCTGAATGTGTGTGCTAAGCACACACATTCAGCACTGCTTCATCACGCCAATACAATGCATTAGCCAGTGCTGATTGGCCAGAGTACGGAATTCGGCCAATCAGCGCTGGCTCTGCTGGTGGAGGCGGAGTCTAAGGTCGGACCTGAATGGAGACTGGTGTGGAGCGATCTTAGACTCCGCCTCCTCCAGCAGAGCCATCGCTGATTGGCCGAATTCCGTACTCTGGCCAATCAGCGCTGGCCAATGCATTCTATTAGCCCGATGAAGTAGAGCTGAATGTGTGTGCTAAGCACACACATTCAGCACTGCTTCATCACGCCAATACAATGCATTAGCCAGTGCTGATTGGCCAGAGTACGGAATTCGGCCAATCAGCGCTGGCTCTGATGGAGGAGGCGGAGTCTAAGGTCGGACCTGAATGGAGACTGGTGTGGAGCGATCTTAGACTCCGCCTCCTCCAGCAGAGCCAGCGCTGATTGGCCGAATTCCGTACTCTGGCCAATGCATTCTATTAGCCCGATGAAGTAGAGCTGAATGTGTGTGCTTAGCACACACATTCAGCTCTACTTCATCGGGCTAATAGAATGCATTGGCCAATCAGCGCTGGCCAATGCATTCTATTAGCTTGATGAAGCAGTGTGTGCACAAGGGTTCAAGCGCACCCTCGGCTCTGATGTAGCAGAGCCGAGGGTGCACAAGGGTTCAAGTGCACCCTCGGCTCTCCTACATCAGAGCCGAGGGTGCACTTGAACCCTTGTGCAGCCTCGGCTCTGCTACATCAGAGCCGAGGGTGCGCTTGAACCCTTGTGCACACTCTGCTTCATCAAGCTAATAGAATGCATTGGCCAGCACTGATTGGCCAGAGTACGGAATTCGGCCAATCATCGCTGGCCAATGCATCCCTATGGGAAAAAGTTTATCTCACAAAAATCACAATTACACACCCGATAGAGCCCCAAAAAGTTATTTTTAATAACATTCCCCCCTAAATAAAGGTTATCCCTAGCTATCCCTGCCTGTACAGCTATCCCTGTCTCATAGTCACAAAGTTCACATTCTCATATGACCCGGATTTGAAATCCACTATTCGTCTAAAATGGAGGTCACCTGATTTCGGCAGCCAATGACTTTTTCCAATTTTTTTCAATGCCCCCGGTGTCGTAGTTCCTGTCCCACCTCCCCTGCGCTGTTATTGGTGCAAAAAAGGCGCTAGGGAAGGTGGGAGGGGAATCGAATTTTGGTGCACTTTACCACGCGGTGTTCGATTCGATTCGAACATGGCGAACACCCTGATATCCGATCGAACATGTGTTCGATAGAACACTGTTCGCTCATCTCTATACATTACAGATTACTTTATGTATATAGCAGCACTGTTATTTGGTTACTGTGTGTTTTTAATTTTACTGACCAGTAAGCCATCATATACTCTTAGTTGCTGCCCTTTAAAACGTACTTGAATAATTCGATTTATGAGCCTTCTAAACAAATGTTACAAAATAATTGTAGAAAATAATAATATTAACTACCTTTATTTTACATTACAACAAACCTTATTACTATTTTTAGATTTTTCTAAGACAAACTTTAGAGATAATTCTTATTTTAACTTAGTTCTGCAAATTTCAATGTGAACTGGCAAAAGCCTTATTACGCTTCTGCAAGCCTGAAATAATACATACCTCCTACTGAAACACTTAAGTGATTAATGAAGTGAGAAATTATCTTATTCATCATTTTATATAAACCACTAAGTATCAAGTTCACTGAATTTTTAACAGAAAAAAAAGTAGATCAAAAATGAATATTAACATAGGTGAAGGCTAATAGATAGATTTAATAATGTATAGTAGCATACAGAGAAGCTGTCTATATGGCCTTAAGAAAGGCTATTCTTCCCATTCGCTTCTTCCTTATTCGCTGTCCCATTGATATTTCCATATTTTGATGTATGCAAATGAGTCTCCAGACAGCACAGGGGGAATTCTCCAGTGCTCAAGCAGTACAGGGGGTATCCCCTGTGCTGCCTGAAGACTCTTCAGCGACGCTCTCAATCTTCTTCTGGAGACCAACTCTATGCCATGTCTTCATCCGAAGGCGCCAACTGCACATGTCTGTTGTCCATTTTTCTGTGGCCTCTTATAGAATTGGCCATTCGGTCACAGGACAATGGCCAACGGACATATGCAGACGGCGCTTTCTGATGAACATGCGGTGTAGAGACGGTCTTGAGAACAAGATGGAGGGTGTCGCTGGAGAGTCTTCAGGCAGCACAGGGGATGCCTCTTGTGCTGTTTAAGCACTGGGGAATGCCCCCTGTGCTGTCTGGAGACTCATTTGTATACATTGAAAACCAGAAATATCAACAGAACGGTGGAGCGGAGAAGACTTCTAAAGGTGGGGAAGAAGAGCCTTTTTTAAGGCTATTCCGATGTGGTGATAAGTCAAAAAGGGATTCTAAAGATTGAGTCCCATTAAAGTGAAAATGGCTATGATCAAATAGGTATATACCATGACATTATCATTAACATAGAAGATGCATAATAGGGAGACAAACAATCCAGCAACATACCTATAGGCAATGTGAATGGTTGTGGGATCTGCATCACATTACGTCAGATGGAGGTTACTTGTGAAATAAATTGTTGAGTCACCTGCCATCAATAAATATAACCGTCTAAACATAGTATATTTTTTATCACCTAATCCAGTTCTCTCTCCCTTGAACTGCGGATGAATAACCAATGTATCCCATTTTTTTTCGACTTTGTTACTAGGACATACAGTAAAGCACAAGAGACAAAGCCACCGACAATGCTTTATCAGTAGAATAAATAGCCACTTTTTATTGGAAAATGATGCTCCTGTTTAGGCAGCTCTTTATCAGTGCTTGACTGCATATAAAAGTAAGAGTGATGCTCCTATTTATTCACTGCCTGACTGCATGGAAAAGTGTGAGTGAGCGGCTTCCCTGGAGTACCCTCTGTGTGATGTGTTAGCTGTCAAATGCTCCATTGTCCAAATAACACTGCTACTGCAGATTCCCTACCACAAAGCCGTTTACAGCAGGACGGTGTCATTCTTCTTGTGGCCCCATCACTGTTACATCCAAGTATTATCACCTGCTGGTTATCATATTAGAAGGCTGTAACACCGAATGGTGCCATATCCCAATGAAGTGGTATCAACACATCCAGTGTGTGCTGTCACAAAGACTTTGTAATGTGCTGTTGTTTTCTGCACTATGTAATAGAATTGTTGTACAATACTGCAGCTTTATAAAGAGTCATTCATTCTTTTATTCCTCTGACAGAGCAGTAACCTTATACCTATGACTCATTAGAAAAATGCTGATTTTTTTATGGACTGGCTTACTCATTCCAATTAGCGTGTTACACAATATGTTCCAGTATAGAAAGGAAAAGATCCCACTTTGTTAGAAAGAAACCATTTGTTTGATGAAAGTGTACATGTGATGAGAGTTGGCATAAAGCCAGTGAAAGGGAAACAGGAAATATTTTTTTTTAAAAAACCCCACTAGTATATCAAATCAAAACAGTTATCTTCAACAGAGTGAGAATTATGAAATAAAACGGGTGAGTCTGGTGAGAGCAGGGAAGGCTGCTGCTGCTGCTGATGATGATGATGACTCTCACCTTCCCCTGTTTACACACAGCACACAATGCTCACTGAACTTACGGTCTGATTAAACCAAACTGGAACTGTTTGGTAGAAACACAACTTTTCGTGTTTGGAGGAAAAAGAATACTGAGTTGCAGCCATCAAACACCATACCTACTGTAAAGCATGGGGGTGGAAACATCATGCTTTGGGGCTGTTTCTCTGCAAAGGGGCCAGGACGACTGATCCGGGTACATGAAAGAATGAATGGGGCCATGTATCGTGAGATTTTGAGTGCAAACCTTCTTCCATCAGCAAGGGCATTGAAGATGAAACGTGGCTGGGTCTTTCAACATGACAATGATCCAAAGCACACCGCCAGGGCAACGAAGGAGTGGCTTTGTAAGAAGCATTTCAAGGTCCTGGAGTGGCCTAGCCAGTCTCCAGATCTCAACCCTATAGAAAACCTTTGGAGGGAGTTGAAAGTCCGTGTTGCCAAGCGACAGCCCCAAAACATCACTGCTCTAGAGGAGATCTGCATGGAGGAATGGGCCAACATACCAACAACAGTGTGTGCCAACCTTGTGAAGACTTACAGAAAACGTTTGATCTCTGTCATTGCCAACAAAGGATATACTGTATAACAAAGTATTGAGATGAAATTTTGTTACTGACCAAATACTTATTTTCCACCATAATTTGCAAATAAATTCTTACAAAATCAGACAATGTGATTTTCTGGATTTGTTTTCTCATTTTGTCTCTCATACTTGAGGTCTACCTATGATGTAAATTACAGACGCCTCTCATCTTTTTAAGTGGTGCAACTTGCACTATTGGTGACTGACTAAATACTTTTTTGCCCCACTGTATGTGCACCATGGTAAAGTCCTGGCTACCTGGCCAAAATGACATGCTGGAGCTACAAGGATAGTGTGACTAACAGCAACATGATTCTCTCTCCCAGCTTTAGCCTTGTACAGAGATGCTGAAGTCTGGATAGAGGGATAGAAAAAAATGTATAATAGCTAGCTGCTGTAGGCTCCAAAATGTCATGGGAACACTGCGACCACATACGATTTTCAATTCCTGACTGTCCCTATGGTGACTTATTATAGAGGTCAGGCTTTAAAAGTACCTATGAAAAGATACCATTGTTATTATCATCGAATACTATCATTACTATTCATTGTATACTGTGTACTCTGGATGCAACAGATTTATTTAGTTGTACATATGTTTCATGCATCCATTGTAGTTACATTTGACAATTGAAGACCATATTGTGCCTACTATTTACTCTTACATAAATGAAACACTGTTTTAATTTCAGCCATGTGGTTTTTACAATTCATCCGAAAGCTATCATTGGATGCCGTGTTTCTGAAATGTTTGCTTATTCATTTTAAATGAAGGGCATTGACATGAGATTGCGGTATATTATTATGTATGTGGACAGCTGTTCGTCCAAATTAACAAAGAATTTTATGGAGTATGAAAAGTGAATTCCAGGCAATCTGCTTTCATAATGTACTACTCAATGCAGATCCTTTCTCCAAGCCTCAAGGCCGTAAGCACAGTTTTGAATTTAAACAAGACTCAAATTATGGTAATAGGGAACCATTATGATTTGTTCCTGCCTAGTTACACTGAGTAACAGGGATTTCGCAATATGCTCTAAACTTGTGCTAATCACTGACTCATAAATAATTTTCCCTTAAAGGTGCGGCTCCATTAACCCTGCTCTACTTTTGAATATATTAGTTGAAGCTTTTGTACAAGCAAGACTACCAGACTTTCGTACTACCATACCAGGCATAGACCTTAAAAGATTGTCCCTGTCTAATAGATCAAGTGTGGAGTCTGAAGATGCTGTAAATCCATATAGGAAACTGGACACTTTCCTGTAACACCAATTCACACATCATTATTTTGTGCCAAAAAAACTTTCCCCCCTTTTTAAAGCAAACATTTGTCCTATGTGGTGCAAATAAATAATACATTATGTAAGTTGGTTTGTTCCAAAAGGTGATGCAAAGACTATAACACTGTATACAGTGTTGAATACAGTCATGGGTGTTAGGTAAGGTGGTGGTGTTAGGGGCTGTATATCAAGTTTGAATTTTAGTTTATTTTAATGTTTTACTATTTTGTACTGTAACTTGTTATAAAAAGGCTTATCCTATGGCAAACATATATCTATTCACAGTTATAGACAAATTTAAGTGGACCAGTGGAGTGCTACTACTTCATTTAACCCTAGAACGCGTACCCATAGAAATCTACACATTCACGCACCTGGGGCCTTTTAGGCCTGTTTACAATTATCATGGAATAACTAAAAAAAAATACTTTTCAAAGTTTATTGCAAAGTAAGGATGCATTCCCACTAGCGCTGGGGTCCGCCAGGACGGGATTCCGTAATGGATCTGACCTCCTGGTGACCCCAGCTAAGGCAGGCGGACACATACCTGGGGCCTCACAGGCCTGCCAGGTTACTTGTTTTCTATTTTCTGTAAAAGTACTTTAGTTAGATTTTTGAAACTCTAGGTATTCCTCAGGTATATAATTTTTAGTAATTTCCAGTTGTTCATATATTTTTATGTTACAGGCATTTCGGTATAACAACCTTTTTTTTGGGACTACCCCATATTCACGCACCAGGGGCCTTTTAGGCATGTACTAGTTTTACATGTGATACTCAGTCTTTTTGTCTGTATTGTTGCTGGGGAAGAACTTTTTTTTTCTATCATCGTTTCTAAGCTTGGCCTTGGAGCTTATATTGGTGTCTACCAATAAGTATTTGGACACCTATGCAAATGATGATATCTGCTTTCATGATGTACGTCATGCCTTCCGCCATTAAATAGGAAAGAACATTGGCATTAGTTATGTGCAAGATGCCACAAAGTGTAGAGTTGTCTGATTTCGAGAAAGGGGTAATTGTGGGGTACCACAGAAATGGTTGATCCTTAAGGGACAGAGCAAGTGAACTAAATTACCCAAAATTGACAGTGACCTATCTGATTACGAAGTGGAAGGTGAACAGTGATTGTCAGAATGTGCCCTGAGTCTGCAGACCCCCAAAACTGGGAGATAGAGACCGACGAGTGCTGGCCAGAGAAACTGCACCCAACTGATGGCTCACATACGCCAGGAGTTTCAACAGGCATCCGGGAGTATTGTGTCGATCCATATCATCCGTAAGGAAGCATCTGCTGGGTTCTACCAACTATTACATATGAAGAAATGTTGCTTTTCTATTCTACCACAGGTGTCCAAATACTTATTGTTAGACAGTGTAGTTACATATTGGATGATGATACAGTCGGTTTACATTATTTAGCTGGACCAGTAAGCTGGATCATTTTCTTTTTGACCTGTCACGGTACAAAGTTACAAAGTGTTTTTTCAAAGCTGAATATATTCCTAATTGAGTCATATCATATACAAATATTACAATAAAAAGTAAAAGGAATCTAGCAGCGAGTTCTAATGAATATGCCTCGTAGTTATGGTATCAGCAAATCCATTCTTAAAACTGGTACACCTTTATTTGGGGCCAAAATGTCATTCCAGTTCTAGAATGAAAACATTTGCATTTGTTCTAAGCTCCAAATTACCAGTGAATGTGAATATTTATCTTCACAGGAAATAATGAAAGATACACTCTGCAAGGTTAATTACCTTGCCTTCACATAATTGGTTTTGGCACAGATTTGGTTGTTTATAATTATGAAAATAACAAAATTCATGAGTCATAAATTCCATAATGAGAGGTGTTAGATATGTTCATTCTGTGCCAAAATTCACTTTAGAGAATGAGTGCGTAATGTTCTAAGAACATAACAAACACGTATAATTGATATTTGGATGGATTTAAAGCATAAGCTTATTTGATCCATCAAAAAGTTTCTAGTAATAATTTGGGCTCACAAGCAAACATACCCGATATATGTAGTAGACGGCTAGATAGATGGTAGAATTATCATCAGCTATTGATGTATACCTTTAAGACTATGTAAGACTGTATGACTTGAATTTCTAAAATTAAACATTTGACTTCATTTTCATGAAATAACAATACGAACATGTTCTGCTAGAAACATCTTGAGAGCAACATTAAAAGTGTTTCAGTCACTGAATAAGTAGGTCAAGCAGAACTAAATGAAAGGGCAAAGATTATCTGGGCCTACAACCAAAACCTCCAGACGTTCACATCATCACACCTCAGAGCACAGCAGCAGGACAAGCCGGACATCACTCCTAGCAGGCCACACTGCTCCCCTGATACACCGCTCTACAATATGCCTTCATGTATGCACGTATCATGTCTGCCTCCTTGCCCATACTACATTCTTGACTGCTACAGCTGAAATGATGTCAAATATTTTATTACTGCACCACCTGGGAACATTATTAAAACCGCTGTAATATAATGTTTGGAATTTCTTGGAGTCTTTGAAAAACGATACTGTAGACAGAGGTCAAAATAAGTGCTCCTGTGAATGAAATATTGGAGAAATATAATATATTAAAGTCAAACACAGGTACAATTTCACTTAAAATTGACCCCTGGGTAATGCTAGCAGGGCTCGGCTTGTCATTTGGCACAACAAAGGGGCACAGTGATCTGCTAAGGAGTTTAACCTCTCGCTTTAGTGATTAGTAGGAATCTCATCATCTGTATCATGACTGATCAAAACTTCTACTATGTCATCATAATATGTCAGACATTTGTATAAATGATAGATACTCTTTAATAATACAAAGTCAAACAGGGGTAATGGTTAGTCTGATGCAGCAGGTTTAATAAACAGTAATACATTGCACCATTTACATAAAAACACCACAAATCTCATTCAAAGACGTCACATGAACAATTTTCGCATATTTAATCTATAATCTTTAAATGAAAGCTACAAAATTTACAGCCGTAAATGATACTGGACCCAGACATAAAAACAGTGTCACTGTAGACAACCAATACAGAGTATATGACAAAGTGGACACCACCAAAAATACATTTATTATATGTGGGTTCAACTTATGTATGCTAAGAACGCAACACAATATGCACAACGCTGAAGAAAAGAGAGCATACAAATATAAGAGTAGATCAGCCCCAAAATATAATGTAAAATATCTAAATTTTATTGGCAAAAAACATTTAGCCAATTAGCGGACGATACGCATGGGGGTTTGGATATTAGACCTTCTTTTCAGGGATCCCATACTGATCACTGTGTTATTCTGTGTACCTGCTCAGGCTGTTCTCTTTTGTGTTTGTGATTTTTTTTGTATTGTAATGTATTTATATATTGATTTATCTGTATCTGTTGATATTGCTATTGCACACAATTAGAGATGAGTGAACACTACAATGTTCGGGACTCGAAATCCGATTCGAACAGCCGCACACTGTTTGACTGTTCAAACGGGTTTCGAACCCCATTATAGTCTATGGGGAGAAATGCTCGTTTCAGGGGTAGGCAACATTCGATCAAATTCTACTTACCAAGTCCATGAGTGAGGGTCGGGCTGGATTCTTCTCCCTGCGCAGCGTCCCCGCGTCCTCTTCTGGCCTTGAATTCACTCTGCTAGGCATCGGGCCTGGGCAGAGCCGACTGCACATGCATTCAGAGCCGGAAGAGGACGCGAGGACGCTGCGCAGGGAGAAGACTTCTAAAGGTAAGAGAAGAACCAGCGTTGATTGGCAATGTATAGCATTCTGCCAATCAATGCTGGTTCTGCATCGAATCTTAACTTCGAACAGCTAGTACTACTCGCTCATCTCTACACACAATTATTTATCATGTTTCTTTCATATTGCTTTAGTTTCCTTTTTGTGTTTATATTTCAGATTATTAACACTAAATGCACTTTATTTCTTACTTTACGGTCAGCTATGCACTTAGGGGTGTGTTCCCCTTCTTCTGTTCATCTTTAAAATACATTTTTGCCAAGGTGCAAATTTTTGATATTGTCTGTATCCCTGACTGAATAGTCCATTACTTGCTTTTAATTGTTTTCCTTTTTTTTTTTTTGCCAATATTTTACATTCTATTTTGGAGTTGATCTACTCTTATATTTGTACGCTTTTGTTTCTTCAGTGTTGCGAAATGTAGACAACCAATCACTTATAACTTTTCCAAACTAAATTGGAAAAGTCAGACAATGATCTGATTGGTTGCTAAGGGTATTTTTTATATACAGTCTGTAAGTGGTTACCTGACTTCTGAAAAGAAGACAAAATGGTAACATTTTATAAAATAACCGAAAAAAGCAAAACGGATCCTTTTATACCCCTGTAAACTCGCACAGTTGCTCCAAAAGTCCGGTGGTAGTTGTTCCCAAGAGCTTGGCAAGTGACCAGTGAATCAGTGGCTCAGTGGTCACATGATGAAGTATTGGCATCATGATTTATATCACTGAAAGATGATGCAGGACATAAGCACTAAGGACATATGACCAATATAGCAAAATATTAGAAAGACCATCAGGAAGTCTGAACTGCATTGACAGGGGTTGAAGAAGGGTGCATGGCATTTATTATTTTATAAAAAAAAAAATTTCAGGAGTTCAATAACTTCTTTAATGTCTTATCTTCAAATTGACATAACCAAATAAATTAAACTGGATAACCTTAAAGTAAATGTCTACCCTAAAACACCATTTTGTTTTTGATTAAACTCCATTTACTAAAGTTATATGATAAAATTCTGGCTGCCCATCACCACTACTATGGGAGATTATGAGATTACTATGGTATATACTTTTTTTAATTCTTACTTTTTATAAACTGTATACAGGAATCTTATAGGCTCCCTATATTAGTGGCTTAAGGCAGACTTGGTTTTACCATTTAAGTTTATGTCCATGCAGGGAATCAGAATGTATCTAGTAACTTGTAGGAATGTCAGTGATAGAGGATAGGTGAGGTGAGTAAGTGATAGAGGATAGGTGAGGTGAATATTGTTCTTTTAATGCTTTAAAACCCACTCTGATCTCTTTGCCACCAACATGTTCCCACTGTGCAACCCACTAAAAATGAAAGTAGGAACCCTAAGATGATATGCACCTCAATATTAGAGAAAGATCATTAATATGGTACAACTCAATAAAATCATGTTTCAGAGATAACTGAAAATATATTAAGAAATGAATTAGTATAGAACATAGGTCCCAAAAACAACATAGTAAGTGGACATTCAATTGGAGATATCACAAATAGTCCATCTAGATCTACAAGAAGCTACAAAACAGGAATTCTACTCTTTCATTTTAATAGCAATAAGCATAGGAAAAAAAGAATATTTAAAGGGATTCTACCATTAAAGCAACTTTTTTTCTAATTACCACGTCGGAATAGTCTTAAGAAAGGCTATTCGTCTCCTACCTTTAGATGTAGTCTCCGTTGCGCCGTTCCTTAGAAATACCGGTACTTACCGGTATGCTAATGAGGTCTTGGCAGCTATGGGGGCGTCCTTCTTCTTCATCTGCCTCCTCCCCTTGTCTGTCGTCTTCTTTCTTCGTCATGTCTGATGCCTGCGCAGTTGGCTCTGACAGCGAGACCCTATTAGAGCCGACTGCGCATACCGGCCAGAGGCCATATTTCCAAGGCTGCAATTGCGCGCATGCGCAGTACGCTCATGTCCTACGCACGATTAAACTCATCCAGGCGTCGGAGGGCTGTACGGACCTTACTGAGCATGCGCAGAACACTCTGTTCGGTGAAGATGTGAGGAGCATACTGCGCATATGCGCAATTGCACCCTTGGAAATATGTCCGCCGGCCGGCATGTATAGTCGGCTCTAACAGGGTCTCGCTGTCAGAGCCGACTGCGCAGGCATCAGACATGACGATGAAAGAAGACGACAGACAAGGGGAGGAGGCAGATGAAGAAGAAGGACGCCCTCATTGCTGCCAAGACCTCATTAGCATACCGGTAAGTACCAGTATTTCTAAGGAACGGAGCAACGGAGACCACAACTAAAGGTAGGAGACGAATAGCCTTTCTTAAGACTATTCCGACATGGTAATTAGAAAAAAAGTTGCTTTAATGGTAGAATCCCTTTAAGAACAATATTCATAACCAAATTTCTTTGAAAGTCTGAACACTTTGCAACCAAAGAACATTAAAGTAAGCAACAAATATACAACTAGGCAGCTTTTGCAGCAATGTGAAACATTACATATGTAGTGTTTATATATTGTTGATACTTTATTAAGTTTTCTTCCAACTAAGTCAATGTAGGAATTTATTGAAGGAGCTAGAGTCTTAATATTTTTCATCTATTGCTCCTCAGGGGGCTTGGCTGACAACAGCAAGTTATCTTACACAGGATTCTGCTATGAAATTTACACCCTTTCCAATCTTTGAACACTATATGTTTTGGTAAATATCGTGCTTGTGTACATTATTCAAGAAACTAAAAATTGAAGATGGGCCAATCCTTTATGAAAAATGCTTATGTTTTAATTTTGTTTCCCATCCTAAATATACATCTATGCACATTAATAATTAATATGTATGCACGCCTTGTTAGATAAAAAGTTTCCTCTTCTCTACTTACTTCTATGATATAGCTTATTGTATTGTGTGCACTATATCATATACTGAAAAGTTTTGACATTGTAAATTTAATAAATAAATCTTAATGGTGAATATTGTGTGAACACAGCATTTGTTCATCCAGCCATTTTGTTATCTGAGTCAATCCGAAAAAATCAAGACGTGGGACTAAATAAACAGTCAGTAATCCTTATTTTAATAAACCCTAGACAATCTAACCCTTAAAAGGTCCTAAAGGCCAAGGGGAGATAAAGAAGGGAAAGAAATGATGACTTTGATCCTTAGCAAAACTTTGGAGAAAATTTGTTAGATTTATAGTCCCCTCTGAGAACAAAAGGTCATGCTTTGCAGCTGAAAGAAAAGAGATTTATTTTCAGATTGCAGAAGGATTTTTACTGTTTGAGCCATGGTTTGTGCTCTGATACGAACTGCTAATGGTAGAAACGGTTGGTAAATTTAATATGATGGTTCAATGTTTTTCTTCAGTTAGAGGATATTCAGAATTGTTGGCATTAGTAAGGCAATATAATCGAACATATCTGCTTTATTGTCTAGAGGGTTTAGAAAATATTATTTGCCTCACATTCAATGGATCTGCAGTGCGGCACACAGAATTCATACAATTCGATATTAGGGTTCACATCTGCGTCCTGGGCTCCGTTTTTCATTTCTTGCCCGAAACTGGACAGGAGATGGACACCTGCAGTCATTTTTCAAACCCATTCATTTGAATGGGTTTGGAAAGTATCCGTGAGTGCCTGTGAGCGTTTTGTGCTCTCCGTGGCAAGTTGGGAACGCAGGACTTTGTGTCTGGTTAAAAAAAAAACTGTTTTGCTGCGGAGAGCACAAAATGCTCCCAGGTGCTCACGGCCGGACACTGTCTGCCAGGTTTCAGTCTTCTGTCGGTAGAAGACAGAAACCTGAAAACGGAGATTGGGCTCAGGTGTTCACCCGTCCTTACTGATCCATAGGCATTCTTTGTGTCGTCATATGGTACAAAGACACAGCTACTATCTGAATGTGATATATAAGATAACATAAAATCTGCAAGGAGTTTGTATGTTCTCCCCGTGTTTGCATGGATTTCCATCCCTTATTCCAAAGACATACTGATAGGAACAAATGTACATTGTGAGCTCTATGTGAGGCTCACAAACTACATAAAAAAAAAACAAACATAAGATGAGATAAGATAATCCTTTAATAGTCTCACCATGAGGAAATTCAGTGTGTTACAGCAGCATAGATAATACAGTACTATATTACAAGAAAGAACACATACAAGTTCATAGCAGATAGAAAAAGATACTAGGAGTCATAGCAACTAAAAAGAAAGAAAGACTTCAGGATCATTTAGTTCTCTGTGCGGAGTGATCTTTACTTAGCCTGATGTAGATTATACAGCCTGATCACAGTTGTGAGGAAGGAACTCAGATAGCGCTCCTTCTCACACTTGGTGTGAAGCAGTTGGTGACTGACAGTACTGCCCAGTGCTGTCACAGTCTCATACATGGGATGGGAGTTATTATCCAGCATGGAGCTCACAACAGACAGTGTCCTTCTGTAAACCACCACTTGTACTGGGTCCAGGGGGCTCCCCAGGACAGAGCTGGCCCTGCCATATCACAGGCATATGAAGGTAGTGTGGACACATACATTTTAAAATGGATCTATAATATACATCCAGGTACAGAAATCCTTAAGAAAAATATGCCTTGCATATGTTTTTTTTTTTTTTTTTTTATTTTACTCTGGGGTTTGCAACGTATTGCAGGTACAGAATTTATTCAATCTGATAATAAAAAAACTATGCAGGGTTACTATTATTAATATAGAATGTTGATCCAGGGATAAGATGGATTGATGGATTGCCAAGAAGGATTGGGTGTTTGCCATTAAAAGATTTGCTTTTGCTTTGCTCTGGCTCAGCTGGGGTTTACAAGTATAAAACAATTGAGCTTGATAGACTTACATCTTTATTCCATGCTACCTCGTAACTATATTAACATGCAATTGTGATTGTTAAGGTGAAGATAGCCCTGAACTTACAATGTTTCTTTAATTTCTGGAATTGTTTCTGGAGTCTAGAGGACAGTACATATACTGTACTTTTGGCTGCTCAGGCGCATGTGCAGTCGGCTCTGCCTAGGTCGGATGCCTAGGCAGAGTGAATTCCACCCGGAAGAAAACGCGGGGACCCTGCGCCGGGAGAAGACTTCAAGCAGAATCCAGCCCGACTGTCACTCGTGGACTTGGTAAGTATGATTTTATCGAATTTTGCGTACCCCTGAAACGAGCATTTCCCCCCATAGACTATAATGGGGTTCGAAATCCGTTCGAACAGTCGAACAGTGTGCGGCTGTTCGAATCGGATTTTGAACCTCGGACATTTTAGTGTTCACTCATCTCTATTAAAGATAGATCATCAATATTATGTTTGTAGAAAGCCCCATTTTACATTACATTGTAATGTCTAGGCAGTCATCATTTCATTCAAAGTTAGTATTTGGTGCTTATCCCCTTTCCCTTACTACCACCCACTAATCTCCCTTTTCTTCTGTCTACACCATTTACCTAGTTATCCTATTTGAAATACCAGATACCTCTTGAACACTATTCATACTGTTTGTTACTCCGTTTTTTTTTTTTTTGCTTACAACCTGTTTTCGAACAATACTTTGTAAATTGTAAATAGTGTTGTTAATGAAAAATTTCAATAAAATTATATGAGAAAACAAATAGCAGATTGGTTGGGGTCCACAATCCTGGATCCTTGTCAATCATCTGTTCTCGCCAGTCACTATACAGAGAACAGCGCTGGAAGCAAATAGCTCTTTTCTCTGTGTAGTGGCTGTGCTGAGCTACTGCCGTTCAGCTCCAATGGAAGGGAATTTGTAGTAAATCAGCACAGCCAATATACAGAGAACATACAGTAACTATCTAATTCAGGCTCGGTTCTCTACATAGTGGCTAGTAAGAAAAGCTGATCAGTGAAGGTTCCAAGTGTCAGACCCCTGTTGATATCATAGATAGGATAGGCCATCAATATAATTTGCCAATATCCCTCACCATTGTTGTTCATTATTTTATCAGGTCCCATCTAGGCGTATACATAAAATGCCTGCTCAGCCATTAAAGACTGTATTGTTGACCTGTTTTAGCCAGTAATTGACTAAGCAGGCATTTCCTGTGTGTAGAGATGGGACCAGGAAGTAGAATCTAGTGGAGATCCAATAATGGTAGGAATGACAATCATAAAGGATAGGTGAGGTGAGTCAGTGATAGAAGATAGGTGAGGTGAGTCAGTGTTAGAGGATAGGTGAGGTGAGTCAGTGATAGAGGATAGATGAGGTGGATCAGTGATAGAGGATAGGTGAGGAGAGTCAGTGATAGAGGATAGGTGAGGTGAGCCAGTGATAGAGGATAGGTGAGTCAGGGATAGAGGATAGGTGAGGAGAGTCAATGATAGAGGATAGGTGAGGAGAGTCAGTGATAGAGGATAGGTGAGGTGAGTCAGTGTTAGAGGATAGGTGAGGTGAGTCAGTGATAGAGGATAGATGAGGTGGATCAGTGATAGAGGATAGGTGAGGAGAGTCAATGATAGAGGATAGGTGAGGTGAGCCAGTGATAGAGGATAGGTGAGTCAGGGATAGAGGATAGGTGAGGTGAGCATTGTTCTCTTAATGTTTTAAAACCCCCTCTGATCTCTTTGCCACCAACATGTTCCCACTAAAAATTAAAGTAAGGACACTAAGATGAAATGCACCTCAATATTAGATAAGGATCATTAAAATGGTACGACTCAAGAAAATCATGTTTCAGAGATAAAATAATGTCATCTTACAAACATATAAAATTTTAAAAAATGAATACAAGCTTTCCCTTATTATATATTCCTAAGTATTTCTTCCATTGTTTCATTAATAAAACTGTGACCTGCTATAGGAAATGGAACCTGCCATTTGTTACGTATTAGTTTCATCTGTGCCGTATCGCCTTGCTACAATTGATTTACACATTAGTAGAATTAAGTGCATAGGATAACACAGGTCTTGATCATTCCATCAAAATAACAGGAGTGTTAGTTCTTAGGATGCCCAGAGGGGTGGACAAAAGGAGGCAACATCTCAAAGCTTGCCTTGAATAACTCTTATTAGCAGATCTATACTATTGTGATTAATTCTACCACTTTGTAGACTAAGCCCTGCCGGAGATCTGTATAATTCTGCAATATCGCCGAAACAAAGGCTCAGGTCACATTTATATCTGTCACTATGGGAAAGAGACTAAGCTGTAAGTTACAGAATTTTTCGGTTTAAAGTTCTCAATATAAAAACGTAAATAAATGAAATTACTTTATTACATATAAGATAAATAACAACTAAATCAGATACTAATATTAAAATCTATCTTATTTTACATCTCCTATCCATGTAAATACCTTCTATAGATAGAATTGAGTTACCATTTTAGGTTTAGTCTATAGTGCCCATCAATAGTATAGATGTAGCAAACTATAACTAGACACTGCAGGGTGGTAACTTATGACAGTATATTAATAAGTTTGTTACATCTGTATTGCTGCCTGAAAATCTGGAAACGTCTTCACATTATTCACTAGTTCATAAACACTTCTGAGAATTTACAAAAATAAATATTTGTGACTGAAGATAATGACAAGATGACATGACTACATATAATTTAGATACTGTATGTTTAGTACTTCTTTCTATCTTCTGACATATCAATAATTATAGGAATCTAGGTATTAGGATCAACATTAATCACTAGGATGAAGGATCCATCAATGCTCATGCATGCGAGCGCTCCGTCTCAAAGAAAAGCCTAATAACATAAGAAGGAGATTTGGAAAATCAGTGAACCAAGCCATAAGATAAAGGCTTCCTCCACCTAAAAGAACTGTGTCCCTCAATGTCAGACCCCATCATAGAGAGCAGCTTATGGATTTGCATTCCGCACAATATATATATATATATATATATATATATATATATATATATATATATATATAATATTTTTTTTGCTTTTTCTTTATAAACCTTAAAAAGCAAAACAAAAATATAGAATAAAATTAGCAAAAAAAAAAAAAAAAACCAACGAGATGATGCGATAAGCATAATGAGTTTTATACACAGTTCACTTAAGATCAAGCTATTTACAATGGAAGTCCATTCAGATCTCGATCACTTGTCTTCCTCTATCAAACAGCACATTACATCCACAAGTACTTTGGTGCCAAGAAAATTCACAGGAAGGAAAAACATACCCAGATGGCTCTCAGCTTGGTCAACATACTGAGGGATGGTACAGAAAAGCTCATACATTTGTCACATGCACTGTTGTAGACACAAAATGAGTGCACATGAAGTTTAGGAATTCATGTTACAATTAAAAAACTTATCGAATAAGATATTAGAAAATTGTATATTATGTTTTGTCTTGTTCTATTTAGATATATTGTTACCCAATATACTGTATTAGGGGTAAGATCAGACCTAGATGGTAAAATAAAAGGGATCCTACTCAGTTCAAGTAAAAAGGCAATTCTAAAGGATGACTTCTTTCCTTTACACCTTTAAACTACAACTTGTATCTGCGCTCTTCAGCTTCTATTTCACAAAATACTTATCTTTATGGCACCCTTAGGCTTTTGTTTAAAAAGGAGCAAGAAAAAAAGAAAAACGCTTTCGCCAAGATGTGTTTTAGCACACAGTGCCTATTACCTGCTTGGACATAATAAAAAATAAAGGCGCTGAACAATATCAAAAATATATTTTTTTTTTAAAAAAACAAAACGCTTAATTTTTATTCTGAAAATACATTTATTTCTGATGACTACTAATGATACAGTAGGTTTCATTCAGACACGCGTCTGAGGGTTTCTAAGTGCCCAGTTGTACGGAGCCTTAATGCAGTACCCGTACGCTTTCATGAGGTCCTACTGCTTCTCTGTATGCTTTTGATTTCATACAGAGGCTCATTTTTCTATCAAATTCTAATGCAATTGATACATGCTCCATTACGCAGCTATTCCCCCTTAGAACCACTTATTCTAAGAGATGAAAATCTCTGTGATGGACCCCCAGAAGGAAGTGTATGAAGCTTCAGGACTTCATGTGCCTCTGCATAGCTTCTATCTGCTTTTTATAAAAACAGTACCTCTCATGTCTAGGGATTATGTCTGATATTGTGTCTCAGCTCGATTGCCTTGTAGGTAAATGTAAACAAAATAACTCTTATGCTAATGCGAAGATTTTTATTCCTAGGGAGCATTGCCTAAAAATAGGTCTCCATACACTGCTGTGTCTCCTCAATGAAGAACAAGACCCCCTCTAAGTAAATGTACAGAAATACAACGTAAATCGCATAACTTCTGCTATTGCTTTACCTTCTGATTTGCTAATATTTTTAACACATTTTTATCTTTTGGGTGAAATTTAAAAATTATATAATCTAAGGATTTTTTTTTTTATAATAGATCATATCTGGACAAATGCATAAATATGCTGTAGATATCTGTGTGTTCAATGGTATTAATGGGATATACAGAGGCTGTTTTTACTATTACAATGATGGAGTCTTTCAGTTCCGTATATACATGTAATAATATTGAACATGAAGATACATGCCAACAAGCTGTGTTATTTGCACTTGAGAAAAGGCTATCTATGGCCTGAAACGTGTTGTGCGTTTTTACTAATAAAATCTGAGTGAAGTTCATCTGACTGTGTTTTGAGTCTGGACCTGAGTGTGGTTGTTCCCTTCAAGGTCTTTGGCCTACCTTTCCATTGAACATGGAGAGGAGGGAGTAAGGGGAGAGTACTGACTCCGATCACTTGATATGGTCTCAGATCCAGCTCAGTAGCCCTAAGTCAACACATATAGAACCCAGGCAGGTAGTAATAAATAGTCCCTGGATACATTAATACTAATTTGATCAGTAGACTAAGGACTGCCCCTGCAACAGTCTAGTATCCAAGGTTAGGGAATGCAACTCCTTGCACTTGTACCAATTGGAATACTACATACCGTATAGTTTACACATAAATGTAGGTCAGATTTAACACAGTCTTTTGCAGGAAAATTGGGAATTAAGATTGGCCTATTGTAGTGTGATACTGGGAAATTGCAGAAGAATGTAGTTATCCAATAAATTACCCTATGGACATACAAACTGAAGGTACTATCTATAGTATTGGATACACAATGTAGACGTTATTCTTTGAGCTCAGTCAGTAGATAAAAGGATAAATCTTTTGATTCTAATATCGTTCATTTTCTTTTCTAGTGTCTTGCATGACAGATTAGTTATTCTTTCCTACAATCAATATAACTAACTCAGTTTCCCGGCGCAGACTGTAGTTCGTACCAAGTCACAACACAAAATGACTAAATGATAATGGTATCCTTTTGTAAAGGTCGCTCTGGAACTACTGTTTTACATTCAGCCACTGATAAAGAAATGAACTTTTGAAGACGACGCAGGTTGTATGAAATATCAGATTAACCTTCAGCAGGAGAAAACGTCTTCAGGTTTTCAGTATATTCAAAACAAGCTTAGGGAGAAGGAGAATCTTTATGCTTCAAATACACTGTCAAGACTACACACTGCAAGCACTGACCCATATGTGTTTGGGTTGGTCGACCGTGCAAGGAAATGCTGTTGTCCTTTGTACCTTTGCATGTTGAAGCTGTAGTGACAGGAAAAAAGAAAATGACATTTCATTTTCTGAGTCTATTCCTTATAGAAACAAATCACATGGATTTCAAACTTATTCCCAATGTGGCCAACTTGACAAGCATAATATTGAGTTCTTAAGAAACACCTAGGAAATATAGCAGTAAGAAAAAAATGGCTTTGGTGCCATCATGTAAGCAGCAAGGTTCAGCTAGTTTCAATTAATTGCTTGTGAAGACAAAACCATCCAGTCATGGATTAAAGGGAGTGTCTCAGAGATTTCCCCTTTTAGATTGCAGGTGCCATGATGTTCATTGATCACCCCAAGTTCAGCTCTCAGCAAGTGGATGCTTATGATATGAGTGGCCTTGTTTGGTCAGATATATTTAGGTGGTATAGGGGATGTGATGTACTGCATGGTGACCACTCAGATCAATGCCCATCTTTGTAATGCATGGATGACAAGAGATGTTGAAACAAGTTACGCGCATGCAGGGTGACACTCTGTTGTGACAGGTAAATGTGGTATATTGAATGGTTGATATTGATGTAAATAAAAACTGATAGGGTGGCTCAAGATAGGTGTTGTATCCATCACACAACTCCTTGCCTTAGATTTGAACTTGACTTTTCCCTTTGAAATCCTAACACCCTTGTCTATGTCTTATCTGCAGCTGTACTTGTTTGTCACATGTGTAGCTTTACCACCACTTCAGGACTTCTTAGGGGGCATTCACACTACCGTTGCTGTCCACCCTGGGGTTTCCATTGTAAACCCAGGAAACTTGGACTGTGGTTTATTGGAATCCCAAAACCTTAAAATGACTTTGTAAACTTTTCCACAATGATAAATCTCAATGACTTTGTTTCTCATCTGTTCTTGAATATCTTCAGATTGGGGCATAATGTGTTGCTTTTGAGATATTTTCTCCTACTTCATGTTGTCAGACAGAGTCTATTTAAGTGATTTCTTGCTTCTACATTTCTAGAATCGGGTCTGGGTGTGGCTTGTGAAATTGAGCTCAGCTTTCCTAAAAAGTGGTTGATCACAGTTAATTCATAGAGGGCCAATTGTTGTTTCATATAGGACCAGTTTTTTTTCCCCCTGTTTTTTGTATTTACTCAGGTTATCTTGGTCTGATATTCAGATTTGATTGATCTAAATCTAAAATGGTTAAGTGCAACAAATGTGCAAAAACTAAAGAAATCTGTAAGGGAGCAAATACAGCACTGTATATGTCTATGCTGTGATCTATGTATATGTGAGTTGTGTTCATTGTGTACAGTATGTGTTTGCCTTTATATAGACAGCTTATAGTACTACTTACACTGGCCTGTGTTTACAGCCAATATCCAGTACAGTAGTACCTCTACTACCCTAGATATAGAGACACTGCACAGTACTACTTCTCTTGCCCTCTTTAGGTACTGCACAGTACCACTTCTTGTCCTTTATGGTGGTTTAATTCTCAGTATGTGGTCTTATTCTGCTTATATGGATGGTACAACTTCTCCTATCTTCTATGTTAGGTATAAATTTTAGCATCTTGTGACAGATAGATAGATAGATAGATAGATAGATAGATAGATACAGTACACAATATCACGTCTCTTATCCTGTATGCTGGAGGTAATTCTAATTATCTTCTGTTATTTAGAGTGAGGTAAGTTAGGGATATTATTTGGGGGAACTTTTGCACTTTTCGCCTCAGGAAACACAAAGAATAGGTGCAGCCCTGTCAAAATTTGTAGGTTAAGAACAATCATCGAAGTGACTTAATAAAACTTATTTCCCTATTATTTCCTCTGACTTCCCTATTATATCATCTAATGCATGATCCTTGTGTTTCTGTCATATTCATAGCAAATTTAACCGAATAAACTATTCATCCTTGCATATAAACTCAGAGTTATACAATAGGAACAGTACGAGCACCAAAGATTTATTTGGATGCTGAATTTTGGCTACATAAAATTTGTTATAAGGAGCCATAATACATTTATATGTATAACCATCTGTGTTGAATATAATATATTAGTCATTGTTTTTGTTCCTTTTCTGAAATATACATATCCCATTGAATCCTTGTACATTATGTGTCACCATGAATCTAATGAACATTCCTTTACATTAATGCCAGATATCAATGCCGAAATAAACAAAGAAATAATGTACAAGGATGTACAGTACAAGGCAACCATGCATGTTAGAAAAAAGAGTGCTAGCAGGCTAAATGCAGGCTACTTTTGGAACGACATGCCCAAGGGCATCAGATAACTGTTGTAGATTAATAAGATAATCATTTGTTATAGGCAGCCCACAAAGTGTGTTGATTCTTTCCACATATACAGTACGTGGTCGAAGAAAGCTGGTGTGTAAACCTCTTCCATACCTTAGGCTAAGGAAGATACATGATGATTAACCACTCATTATCTCACCTGACTCCCTGGAAACCAGCTAATGGGATTAGATAACAAGAGCCAATTTATTTGTCAGGGGGGAAACAAATGATGTAATAACACGTCTGATTGAACCCGTTCTAATCTATGTTTGCTTTATAAGTTTTCAGCAAGAATGCCGTAGTAGCAGGTAAATTATTGACAATGCCAAGAATTGAAAATGCTACAAGTTCCTCTTGGGTTTCTGACCTTTAACTTGTTTATAAAATTTCACCGAGGCATATCCAGTATGTTTGTCACAAAATAAATACCATAATTCCATTTGCGATTCTAATAATAAATAATTTAATAAATACCAACATTTACTAAATGAAAATAGCAAACAGGAATTGGTGTATGTAGAATAAATACCGAGTACAAGTTTTCAAAACCTCCATGCAGGACAAACAAGATTTCCATTTGTCAGAGATTAGACGAGGACAAAAAGTGGCTTTGCCTTGAAAGGTCATTGAAATTGGATCAAGCAGTACAAAATGTCTGATTGTTATGGCTCAAGGGCACACACATTCTTTGCAATGCCAGCATTTAGTACAGGATTGAAGGAGCAGAAAGGAATTCACGGCAAAGTGCTTTGATAGTTTGTTATTAATTTCCTTCAGATTAGTGTTCTGATCAATACTTCATTACATAGCCTATTAGAGAGCATAAGTACCTGAAATAGTACAATTACAATGGGTTAATTGTTTTACATTGACACATATGAATTGTCTACAGTTGCAAGGAGTGCACTGTACGTGAGTAACTTCTTGAATTTATTTACCACTTGGATAAATATTTTGCTGGTAATTTTCATTTATTTCATTTAGTTTCTTGAAAAATCTGTCTTCTTATAAAATTGGTCTTGATGATAAAAATAAATAACATCTCTTAAGACTTACCTACATAAACTGGCATAAGGTATAATGGTAATCTACAAAAGTCCCTGGATGAAGTAGAGTTCTGGTGTACAACCTCCTGAAATACATCAGATTTAATAAGAGGCCAGAGCCACTTACAATTGACATACAATGTGTTGGTCTTAATAACTCTCCATGAATGTGTGCATAGCTGCACCTGTTATATGGCACTGCTCTGTTCAATCACCTGAGTGGTGGGGGTGTTCAAGTTGGACCACCACTAAGCTTATATCTGTCAACTGTCGTAAGGTTGAGAGCATGGGTTCTGATAAGAGTAAGTGATAAGAAAAGGGGTTATCTTCCTCTCTTCTAAAATTTTAGATCTATTTTTTCCCATTTAATTCTTGTGTGTCCTATAGTGAGAAGGCCAATCCTGGACATGACTTTTTTCATAAAAGAACAAACAGAAGAGATAAAATGGTATGGGAGAGATACATACAGGCCATGTAGTGAAACCAAGTACCACATCATCTGACTACATAAATAAGTCAATAACAGATAACAAGATGAAAGAAGAGAGGGGAAGAGAGGGGGGCAGTTGGTGGGCTTAAGTAAAACCAGAGAAGTACATACAGAGTAAGTTATGCAAGTGCATGTGTGGTACCAAGAGGGGCAAATAGGCCTATGGAAGCCATATATAAACAAGGACAGGGGGATTAGGATCTCTGCGAGTGGGTAGGTACGAAAGTTCCCAAGTGGAGAGGAAACTAGAAGAGGTCCCCAACTGCAGAGCTCTTCACATCTATAGAGTTGGTTAACCTCTTCCTTCCCTGCCATACATGACATGACATGACATGACCATGGACTAATTTTTATCCACTGGAAGGAAGCAAAGAATGACAGGAAGCAGAGACCTATAAAACTGGGAGGAATTGATATGGAAAGTATATTATAAAACTGCATAACTTTTCATTATACAAAAAAAAATCCCATCTATTTGCTGAAACTGAATAAACTTTGTTTCAACCACTGAGTATAAAGCTAGAGTCAATTTAATACTGTGAACGAAAGAATGGTAACATGGCCTTTTAGAAATCTACATTTGCCTTAAGTAATAAAAGTCTAATAACTAATATATTTGATGGACTGATAGGTTTATCGCCAAGTAAGACAATGTTTGAATGTACTAGGTGACTATTAATGCAATACTGAACTATTACCACACATAAAGAAAATGGAAAAACAAATTGTGGGGTTGTAAAAACCTGCCCTGTAGTATCTCATTACACCCAATGAATAGCTTCTCTCTACAGGAAGACATTTGTTTTATTGACTCATTTCACAGAGATCTAATAAAATGGCTGCGAAGATAAAATGCAGCAACAGATTAAAAGTATACAGTTTACATTGTGAATATTAATACACTGACAGTCATCAATATAGGCATGGGTTCTGCTGTATCCAAGGTATTAAAGAGGACCTTTCATGTCCTCATGAATGCGTGGTTTTATATAACACTAGAAAGCCAACACTGCGCTGAATTCAGTGCATTGTTGTCTTTCCAGGTATGTGCCCCAGTGGTGGAGATATTGATGTTATTAGATATTCATTAGTTTTGGCACTGATATCTCCCCACTGTCAGAAGGGAGTTCCTCTCAGCCTACTAGCGTCATCGCTGGGCTATGAGGAACGCCCCCCTGACAGTATCCTAACATAGCCTTGTACTGTCAGAAGGGGCGTTCCTTTCCACCCAGTAATGACGTTGAGCTGAGGAAGCCCTTCTGACAGTGAGGAGATATTGGTGCTGAAATGAATGGCACTTACATCTCCACCAATGGGGCACATACCAGGGTATGTAAAAGCACACATTCATGAGGACATGAAAGGTCCTCTTTAAGTATTGTAGATATTACGATGTCTTCTATTCAGCAGCTTCAACGCTAACTTAATACTTAGAGCTATCACCAAACCACCACTGATATCTTGAGATATAGGGCCCTACAGTGATCACAACAATGGGGGCCCCTGAGCGCCCCCGTGTTAAAAAGTAATAGCTCATGGCCAATACTCTATTCACATCTATGGGACTGAAGGAGGTAGCTGAGAACAGTAGAAATGAATAGAGTAGCATGCATACATTTACACTATTGCCACATCCATACAGAAAACTCCTCCATACTCATGATCAGTGGAGTCTCCAGTAGTGGGACTCGTAGGAATTAATCATTTATCCCTTAATCAGTAGATGGGAATAAGTATTATTTGTGGGCAAATCTTTTTTATACAGAGTAATTGAAATAGCTTCAATTGTCTTCATGAGGCATTCATCTACGAGTATTGTAGCTTCTCTACTAGGCATTGCCATGATTCCCGAATATAGTGGGTCACCTTCATTAAAATGAACCTGTCATTAGAAAACAAAATCACAATTGTTCCTTAGATGTAGTGCAGCATGAAATGTTGTGTCTAACCTAGTATATTTTGGAATATTTTTTTATGCTGGTTTCTGTGAATTTCTTATTTGATGTAAGAGCTGTGCAGTGTGCCCTGAACTATGCAACTTTCTCTCATTCTCATGCTATTCCACTTAAAGAGTGGGAAACTGCAGCTGCATCCCCCACGTTGCCTCCTCCCTCTATGTGATTTGTTTGTGCCTGTAGGCAGACCTTAGTTTCATAGATTGGCGCATATTGATTTAAAATTCTAGATAGATAGATAGATAGATAGATAGATAGTAATAAAAAATAACTCTAACTAAATCTCTTGCTAACTATAGCAAACAAAATAAATAGAAGAGAAGTCTGAAAATTAACTAATAACAATACATGTACGTAATAGTGACACAGTGATTACCTGACATTGCACTTACATGCGATTTTACCGCTAATTGGTAATGTCATTTGAACCTGACTTTTAATATATTTTGTTTAAATTATTTTTCTACTAATTCAATATAAAGTTATGTTTACCCATGGAATGCAAATGGATCTTGGCACGCTTTGTGCACATCTCAATATGCTCATTTCACGGTCCTGGTTATATAGCTCTAAGCCCTGACAACTAACATTTCATAGCACAGTCCCCAGGTAGCAGATATATTATAGTGGATATAATGTGGCAAAAAAAGAAGTTCAAGATCCTTACCTAGGGCATCAACCTTTCTAACCAACATTGGGGTTAACTGCTGAAGATATCACTATCTTAGATATTACTGTAGAGATGGAGGATGATACTTCCGTGCCTTCATTTGCATACTAATAAAACGGAGCGTCCTTGTGCCCTGCACTGGCCTCAATTAACAATCCTATCTCAGAACATGAGGTTTCCAGGGGACGTAAAACAGGGTGGAACACTATGGAAATTTTCCCTCCGGAAACAGAAACGTTAATGGAGCTTATCACTTCCATCATTAATTTAATCAAAAAAGCTTGAGGCAGCTTTCTGCAGCAATCTGTTAAGAAAACATTTCCATGTATGTGAACATTTCTCATTTCAATTACACCCTCGCCACTTTTGTTCATTTATTTAATTTTTTTCATAAACAAATATATTGTAATTTAATATCTCAACCAGGCGGGGACAATGTAACTGTACATGAGGAATATCTTGTGGAAAGATATTTGGAGTATTTCATAGACTGTGACAATTATATATCGGCATCCCTTTAACTCTAATTAATAGAAGTTATTTTACCATATAATGAGGATTTTAGAAATGCTGATTTCATCAGAAAATAAAACTTTAGGAAGCAAAAAAATGTAGTGACTTGTTAACCCTTTAATGGCATGACTGAGATTTCATAGTGAGGCCTGATTCACATCTGCGTTCGGTATTCCGTTCAGGGAGTCCGCTTGGGGACCCTACAAACAGAATACTGAACACATTGACAAGGAGTGAGCTTATGAAAGCACACGGACTCCATAGACTATAATGAGGTCTGTGTGCTTTCTGCGCGGTGTCCGCATGAATCATACGGAGAGGAAATTAGATCTTGAAGTACTTTTCTCTCTGCATGTTCGGTGCAGACACCGCGCGGAAAACACACAGACCCTATTATAGTCTATGAGGTTCGTCTGCTTTCACTGTCAATGGGTTTGATATTCCATTTGGGGGGTCCAAAAGCAGACTCCCCGAATGAAATACCAAACACAGATGTGAACCAAGACTGATATTTAACTTGTAAGAACATGTTCAGTGATGTATCTGATCAAAAGACATATTTTTACATATTGTAAAGTGATGTGGATTTCTATTAAATTGGTTCTAGAAGAAATTCTTGTTGTTTCTTAAAACTAAAGACAGTCCCTTTACATGGATGATATAGCAAGCTTTCCTCTGAGACAAATCCATGTGCAACAGTAGAGGGCAACCATCTTTTGATCGACAATGGTTGGCCACTGATTTGTAATCCATCATTTTAGTCATTGTTCCACTATCCCCTATTAAAGGCTTATTTGTAAAAAGGTCAGAAGTTAGTTTGGTTCCCTTAGGTGGGTGATCAGTGTCTTTGGCCAAAACATTTTAGCAACCCCTGTGTAACGGTATAACATGGTGTTTAGTCAATGATATGGTTATGTCACTGACAGATATGGTAATGTGCTGTCTTTCCATTGATAATGTCATGCTGTGATTTCTATGCAGGTATAAAGTGTAAGGTGGGATATGGTTGTACCCACATGGTGTACCCCAGAAGGACTTTTTTAGGCATGTCCCAAAGGAATGACCCTGTGCTAGCTGCAGTGTGATGCTGAAGCGATGGCAGGCTATATGAGAGTGGCCTTCATTTACATAAGAGTTCATCTGCTTGGTTGTTCGGTCCATGTTGTCTGAAGAACCATCGCCTTTGAGAATAGGAGTGATACCTATCACCTCATGAAAAATCTAGGTGACTGAAGTCATGCATTAAGATTTTTGCAACGTTAAACTGTACCTTACCTTGTACTTCTACATTCAAGCCAACTAGAGTTTGGGTTCCGGTATAGACATCCGGTGGCTTTCCTTTCTGACACAACTACACTATACCACCAGTTCTGTACAGGGCATGGCAAACTGGATGTAAGCTGGCATGGTTAATACATATTCATGCACCACAGATTTGCTGTGGATATTTTTGTGCCTGAAAAACATCTAAATAAGAATGTTTTAGGGCCATAGGTTTCTGCAAGCCCCCATTGAAATGAATGGAACAATTGTAGACGTTTCTGAAACAAATCTGCTGTGTGGATATACCCATAGTGTGTGGTATATTAGATAAAATACAATTTTCATTTGTATAGATGGGAGTGGGGGTGGAATAACATCCGTAAAATAAATCCTGAGGAGTCTACATATGTCATTACTGTCACTATGTGACCTCATTTGGACACAGAACCATTTTATATATCTGTATAAATTCTATAAAGAAATATTACTTAGATATATTAATTTTCAGAACTTTTCGAATTGCTGTGTATTTTTACAGTTTTTGTTAAAAGCAGCTGTTGTATTGTCTTATTATGGAAAGAAGTAGGAATACGTGATGTACGCTTTAAGTCAATACCGCATTATTCCTAGGAAATCACTCTCTGTGTGTGTAATAAATTCTCAGTTAAATGTTTAGTATAATTTGTGCACATATTCACTGTTTTCTATTGATCTTCATAAATTATGCAGCTGTAATTGTTGCATTTGCATAACTGTAGCACACTGATGACTAAAATAAGTTTATTGTATTTTATTAAACAAGCCAATTAAAAATTCTGACTCCCAGCGCTGATTGCTTGATAGTAAAATGTTCTTATTACCACAGCTCTTTTGTGTATATACTTTAGAGTTCCCAAAAGACTAAATGGTTTGCTATATAAATGGATACAATATTTTATATGTATACTTATCAATTGTTTTGTTAAAAAAAAAAGTGAGAATTACCAAGGGGCATAATTGATTCCAATCCAAGACATTG